>NC_000086.7:60262716-60368991 GCF_000001635.26 Mus musculus
AAGATGGGTGTACAAATTCAGTTACTTTCTAAATAGTATCTTATCTAGATGTGAAAGTGATTGCAGTATGGCTTACTGTTGTTTTCAGGGCAAATACTTTACAAAAATATGTTCACTTCTGGTGTTGTTAAACAAGTTCTTCTTTAGGGTTCTCCCAAACCTCCTCAGAAAGTTACGTGTGGAAATGTTTTGGTTAAAGTTGTCTTCCTCCTCTCTTTCAGATAGTCACTGCTAGCTATCTATTCTTAAGATTCCTTGGGATCTAATAGCCTTAACAAGACATAAATGTCTCAGCTGCTAAATAATGATTTCTCTAACTGGTTAGCATAAATAAAATTCATTTTCAATACAGATGAAGAGATTATAAATAATCTATGCAAGGAATGCACACCATAGTAGTTTCTTTAAATAAGACTAAGATTTTTACTTGTGTTAAAAGCATTATAAAACTCCTACATGTCCAGTGTCATTCAACATAAAAATGAAGTGAAATGTTAGCTTTTGCTTGATCGCTCTTCTTAATTTGGTTCCTATAAAATGCTTAATAAATGACAAGGCTAAAACATCCAAACCCCATTCAGTTTTAATGAGCTATAATAATGGCTAACTAATGTGCACTCCATATACCATGTGCAACAATGATCTCTATACCTCAAGGATTAAACACTGCAGTCTGGAAGGCAAGAAAATCATCAAGGGTGACAACGTTTGCAAGAAAAGTATAGGTTAGGTTGAAAGATTAATTTGTCCTTGTGGGAAAAAACAAAAGGATATGTGGTCACTGGCAATAAAGTCCCAGAGGATTCGGTCAACATGGAGTTTTCCCCTGACCTCTTCAAGTTACCTATACTAACAGTTTTTCTCAAAACTGTGGGACGCTCTCAAGAAAAACAAGTGACTTAACTAATAGCTTTATTCATCAAGTATAAATGTGTGCAACATACCATTCATAATAATATACTAATATAAAAAATGAAGAGCTGTAGCCATTGAAAAGCATGTAAATGAAATATAGATTAGTTACAAATAGAAGTATAAACAATAGATAACAATAAAGATAACAAAATATGCTATATGTACAGGAGTACATGACATTATCCAATTATCCATATAAAAGCTGGTGAGATGGCTAAGTGGGTGAGGACACCTGATACCAAGTATTAAGACCTAGGATCCAGCAATACCTCTCCTGGGCATATATCCAGAAGAAGCCCCAACTGGTAAGAAGGACACATGCTCCACTATGTTCATAGCAGCCTTATTTATAATAGCCAGAAACTGGAAAGAACCCAGATGCCCCTCAACAGAGGAATGGATACAGAAAATGTGGTACATCTACACAATGGAGTACTACTCAGCTATTAAAAAGAATGAATTTATGAAATTCCTAGCCAAATGGATGGACCTGGAGAGCATCATCCTGAGTGAGGTAACACAATCACAAAGGAACTCACACAATATGTACTCACTGATAAGTGGATACTAGCCCAAAACCTAGGATACCCACGATATAAGATACAATTTCCTAAACACATGAAACTCAAGAAAAATGAAGACTGAAGTGTGGACACTATGCCCCTCCTTAGAAGTGGGAACAAAACACCCATGGAAGGAGTTACAGAAACAAAGTTTGGAGCTGAGATGAAAGGATGGACCATGTAGAGACTGCCATATCCAGGGATCCACCCCATAATCAGCTTCCAAACGCTGACACCATTGCATACACTAGCAAGATTTTATTGAAAGGACCCAGATGTAGCTGTCTCTTGTGAGACTATGCCGGGGCCTAGCAAACACAGAAGTGGATGCTCACAGTCAACTATTGGATGGATCACAGGGCCCCCAATGGAGGAGCTAGAGAAAGTATACAAGGAGCTAAAGAGATCTGCAACCCTGTAGGTGCAACATTATGAACTAACCAGTACCCTGAGCTCTTGACTCTAGCTGCATATGTATCAAAAGATGGCCTAGTCAGCCATCACTGGAAAGAGAGGCCCATTGGACACGCAGACTTTGTGTGCCCCGGTACAGGGGAACGCCAGGGCCAAAGGGGGGGAGTGGGTGGGTAGGGGAGTTGGGGTGGGTGGGTAAGGGGGACTTTTGGTATAGCAATGGAAATGTAAATGAGCTAAATACCTAATAAAAAATGGAAAAAAAAAAAAGTATTAAGACCTGACTTTGATCCTTGAAACCCACATGGAGAAAGGAAGGAACAGACTTCTTCAAGCTGTTTTCTTATCGCCACATGTGCAACAAAGTACATGTACCACACAATAAATAAATCAATGTAAAAAAATTCCATATAAGAAAGCTTATGATATCAAGTAAGAGGAAAATATTTGTCAATTAGGCATTAGTTTACACTAGCATAATTTAAATCATGAAATTCTAGTAAAATTTGTGTGTGCAGGGAAATAATAGGGTATTCCCAGAGAAAAAGGAATGACATAAAAAAGGCACACAGGGAAGTGAAGATAACAAACACTGATAAAGTATGTCTGGTGTGATCATATTAACAAATGTTCACATATAGATAACAGACTCAGGCCAACATGGAAGGATACTGTACAAGCAGCAGAGTATAGAAGGCACTGGTAGAAAACAAAAATGAGGAAACAGAGATGTTAGGAGGCTACTTACAGATGAAGTCTAATGAGCTCTGAAGAAAGAAACAGGTAGAAAAGACTAGTAAAATGTACTAGAAAAGCATAAGAAGTCAATAAAGGATTTGGGTTTAAAAGTTAAAACTCTAGTAAGCTTGGTTATAGAAACAATAAGAAATGCCAAGAAAAAATGATAATTAAGCTGTGAGAAGGCAGAGTTGGAACAACAAAAAACAATCCCAAGAAGATGGGTTTGTAAGAAACTAATGACGTAGAATCCCAAAAATTTAGACAGAAGGTAATGACTTAAACTATATGGATATAAGAGATGAGAAGGTACTAGTCTAGAAAACTAACTGCAGTGACAAAGATAAAATACTTCGAGTTCTGAATCACAAGATACCATATGTTCTAGGAAGGAGGAAAAATATGTGCAACACCAAAAGGTTTCATGAAAATGAGAGCTATGACAAAAAAATAGGTAGGATAAATAGACTTATGAGATTTAGGGAACAAAAGAAAAATGGCTCTAGTAACAGGAATAAAATAAGACCAGGGAAGAAACAAACTGTTCAAGAAAATTGTAAGATCTGTCTTATGAAACTATAATTTAATGTGTGATAGTAGAGAATCAAAATGGCAATGTCTAGCAGACACCTAGAAATAGGAGAATTAATCTTAAGAAAAAGTCAGGTCTAGAGCTTTATCAGTGGAAGAATTGAGGGGGCGGTGGAGAGACTAAGACTATAACGTGAAAGCAAATAGGGGAAAAATCTATTAAGCAGATAGAAAATCTAGGATAATGAGCCAGAAGGAGGCTTCGGGTTCTATTCTCAGTACCCATATGGCAGCTAACAAATGTCTCTAACCCCAGTTCCAGGGGTTCTGAT
This sequence comes from Mus musculus, assembly GCF_000001635.26. Classification (NCBI taxonomy): domain Eukaryota; kingdom Metazoa; phylum Chordata; class Mammalia; order Rodentia; family Muridae; genus Mus; species Mus musculus. The sequence continues at coordinate 60,266,210 of NC_000086.7, forward strand.
AACCTCCTTCTGGCCTCTGTAAACACTAGGAAGCCAAGTGGTGCAGATCTATACATGCAGGTAAAATACTCCCACACATCAAAATAAAATAAAACATTAAAAATGCAGGATGAAACCAAATGAAAAGATACAATGGGAAAGCGAAGGGAAATAGCATTTTGGACAAGCACAAAAATCAAGGACGATTTTGAGGAAACTGTAAGTGATAGCACTAACTGTAGTAGAGGAACAAGGAAAAGAATAGTGAACTGGGCCAGGTTTCTCTGTAACCAAGACAGTAGGATAGTAAGATAAGAAGAGATGACAGGATACATAGAACTAAGAATGCCACGAAGAGGAAGGAACACTAGGCAGAGGCAGTAGAAACTAAGTACTTATTACAGAAGTCTAAGTGGTAAAGAACTGTCAGCAAGCTTGAAGGTACAAGGTACAGTATAGATACACTGTTTGCTCACAAAAATTCAGGGAGAGAAATGAGATGTGCACAGAGGATCCAGTATGAAAAAATTAACTAATATTCAATTACCTGGGCTTTTTGTAATGGTGCCATCCGGCAGCAGAGCACTGCAGTGCATTTCATACAGATTTGTAGAAAAATACTTTTATAGTTGTTTGAACTACAATCTTGACTAGAATTTAGTATGAGTGACAATGTGGAGCCATCAATGATTAATCCATATTCCTGATGTTCTGTCCATGCTCTGAAAAAGATTTTTAAAAATGTATAATTAAGACCCTGATTTTTATTTTCTTTTGAGACAGATCTCACATAGCTCCAGCTGGCCTTCAATTGTCTCTATAGCTGAGGATGTCCTTTAACTGCCTGATCCTCCTGCCTCCATTCCTCAAGTTCTGGGACTACGGGCACACACCTCCATACCCTGCATGATTTTGAGTTTCTCAATCACTGAGGGGGAGGATTCCAGATAAGACAAGTCACCAGTTCTAGTTTCCTTCCTCAATCGTCCCAAAGAATAAATTGTCTCTAATAAAAGAACAACAGTGAGTTCTGGTTAGAAAAAGATATTTAGGGAGAAAATTAAGATATCAGACTGCCAAAGTGGGAGGAAATGTTAACACTGCGATAGACACCAAGAAAGAGAGTTGGGGGCTAGAGAGATGGCTCAGTGGTTAAGAGCACTGACTACTCTTCCAGAGGTCCTGAGTTCAATTCCCAGCAACCACATGGTGGCTCACAACCATCTGTAATGGGATCTGATGCCCTCTTCTGGTGTGTATCTGAAGACAGCTGCAGTGTACTCATAAATAATAAATAAATAAATCTTTTTTTAAAAGAGAGTTGGTGTTTTTACATTTTTATTGTGTGTGTGCTCATATGCACAAGCATGGCACATGTGTGGAGATCAGAGGGCTATTCTGGAATTGGTTCTAGAGATGAAACTCAAGTCAAACGGCTTGTGCAGCAACTGCTTTTAGATGATGAACTAGTGCACTGGCCTAAGAAGGAGAGTTTCAGGGAGGATGTAATTGATAATGTCAACTTCAGTAGAGAAATGAGGAAGAAAACAAAACGAACAAAATCGATTGCATCAAGTTTGCCTATTAAAAAAACCTGTAAAGTAACAAGAACCCAAATAACAGGCATCAGGGGGCAAATAGTGCAATGGGGAGCAAGGATTGCCCACATGGTTGATTCTAAGTTTTGAAAATTATAAAAACGAAGGTGGTTGTGCACTGTAAAACTTTAAAATTAGTCTTTTGAACTACAGCTTAATTAGTTAGACTATTATGAAATGATGCAAAATTCAATAACTCATCAGTTAAAACTTCTGGGGAAACAGAGAAAACAAAATGACTTAAGAGCAAACAAATATAGCATCTTTGCCTGAATAACAAAGGAAATCCAGAGAACAGGGATTGTCTTTTTTTTTCTTTTTCTTTCCCTTTCTTTCTTTCTTTCTTTCTTTCTTTCTTTCTTTCTCTTTCTTTCTTTCTTTCTTTCTTTCTTTCTTTCTTTCTTTCTTTCTTTCTTTCTTTCTTTCATTCATTCATTTTTTATTTTTCCAGACAAGGTTGTAGCCCTGGCTGTCCTGGAACTCACTCTGTAGACCAGGCTGGCCTCCAACTCAGAAATCCACCTGCCTCTGCCTCCCAAGTGCTGGGATTAAAGGTGTGCGTCATCACTGCCAGGCAAACATGATTTTCAAATAGGGCAAAACATCAAGAAGATATATTGCTCATTAAACAACATTATATAAATAAATAAATATATGTATCATTTAAATAAATACCATTTTATATCACCTAGGGGTTCTTAACCCTAGCCTACCTATATTCAAAGAACTGTCTATGACTAGCTCTATTTGTAGACTAATGAAATCTGAAAACACTGGGCAATGTAGACAATGAGAAGAATGAGAGATGCCTTATCTCTAGGCACTAAGGTATTGTCAATCAGAAATTTTCCTGGAAATTCTTAGGCTCCATAAATCTTTTTTCCTTTGCTAGTTGAAGACAGAATCTCGGTTTATTTGGTTCCTGTTGGAGTACTGAAGCACACAAATTCACGTGGAAAATAGTCTAGAACCTCAAAAACTGTGTCAACAGTTCCAGAGTCTGATGGGATTATATGTCTAGATTCTAAATGTTTACAAATTCAGCTACTGTAAAAGTTTTTTTTAAAGAAAAATGAAAAGTTACTGCTATAACCCAGAAATTTCACTACTGAGTATATATACAAGAGCAAAATGCATGTCAAAATATATGTGCTCTAGTGTTCATTTTAACACTATTCACAAGAGCCCAGATGGAAACCACCTAAGTATCTATCAACTAATAAGAGAAAAAAATATGATACATACATAATTTAGAATACTACAGAGCTACAAAAATGAAATTCTGTCATTTGCAACTACATGGACAAAATGAATGAAGCTCATTATATTATGTGTAATAATGAACTAAAAAATAAAAAAGTCCAGACATAAAGAGACAAATAGTAGCCAGGCAGTGGTGGCGCACACCTTTAATCCCAGCACTTGGGAGGCAGAGGCAGGTGGATTTCTGAGTTTGAGGCCAGCCTGGTCTACAGAACTTTTTATTGTGTTTTGGGAAAAATGTGTTTAACTATAATTTAAATGTTATACAGTGTACACATGTATTAAAATATCACATTAACTTATTAATATGTACAATTATATGCTTTTGTTTACATGTAAATTATAAATTCATTTAAAAAAAGGAACTGAGCTGGGGATAACTCAGTGGTAGAGTGCTTGTCAAAGATGTGTGAGGCCCTAGGTTCGATTTACAGCACTGCCAAATAATGTTTGAGTTTTGACACTAAATCTTGCGAAATCTCTTTGACTTTTACATTAAGAGAGAGATACAGCAACAAATAATCTCAAGTGGAGAATTAGACAAGTCCTCAGGGAAGGTTTTAACTTAGAAGAAAAAAATCAACACAGAATAGTAAATCACAGCAAACAGAGCTTTCTACAAAAATAATCTCTTATTTACATTTGGATCAATGTATAAATTAATAAGTAGATGTACTTTCTTACTTTTTAAGGCTTCTAGTGCTTTTAGGAAATTCATGCAGCAACTTCTTACGATATTCTATTAGCAGTTCATGTAATCGATCTTCTTTCCTTTCACTCTCTTCAATGGTTTTTGTGGTCAGTTCCAAGAGCTCAGTATTGGTTTGGAAAAGGCGGCAGGCATAGCAAGTAGATTTGGCTGTTTCCATCTTGTCCCCAGTAAGCACCCAGACTTTTAAGCCAGCTGCATGGAGAGCTTCAATGGTCTCTGCAGCCTGATCTTGCAGCCTAAAAACACAAAGAAACCTCGTTAATCTCTAAAATTCATGAGAGAAGAAGGACTGTTGAAGTAAGCATTCTTACAGCTCACTAGCAATCCAATTCTAGAATCCTTATTATAGTCAGGTTGCCTCTGGCAAAATGGAAAGAGCTGAAACATTCTAATTAGATATGGGGGATATTAGTAAACTCTTAGCATTGAGGAACTTCTAATGTTAGGAAAGCTGCTGAGTGCTGTAGCTCATCTTTAATCCCAGCACATGGGAGGCAGCTGCAGGCAAATCATTGAGAATCTGAAGCTAACATGGTCTCTATAGGGTGTTCCAGGCAAGCCAGGCCTACACAGCTAAGATCCTGTCTCATAAAAAGAAAAGTAAATAAATAAAGGAAATACAGTAGTTTTCCTTGAGAATTTAAGAATAAAGGATAGAATAATGACACTTTCTTTGGCTTCCTTTCAGATACCAGAATATCAATAAAATTTGACAAAAGAAATTCTTTTAAGAGGAGAAGGGGAAAGGGGAGCCACAGGAGGTAAGAAATAATAAAATCAAGGAATATGATTAAAATATATGCAGGTACAGGCTAGCCCAGGCAGACCTCCATTCTCTCGCCACCTCTCTGAGCAATTTATTAGATCTGTTGAGCCGGAACCCTACAGGTATAAGCTTCTCTTCCCCAACCCATCTCTCATGCTTGGAGTCCTCTGGAACAAGCCAAGCTGCCCTGAGGAGCCTGCTATCCTAGGGGACATCTATTCTCCCCCCACCTTCATCAGACCTGCTGATCCTGAACAATACATGTAACCTTCCTTTCCCCACCCATCTTCCCTATGGCTGAGTCCTCTGGAACAAGCCAAGCTGCCTTGAGCACTCTGCTAGCCCAGAAGAACCTCCATTATCCACCCACCTTCATCTCATCTCCAGCTCTTGAACCATGCAGACCTGCAGATCTGGAACCATACAACCCAAAGACACTCATCAGAGGCATGCTACACCACGATCATAGAGATTCACCCTGGTCCCAATATCTCCTATGCTCACAATACCTACTACAGTAAGAAATCCAGGTACCAAAACAATCCAGAACTTCAAGTTGTTGAAGAAAGAAATTGAAGAAGATCTCAGAAGATGGAAAGATCTTCAATGCTCATGGATTGGTAGGATTAACATAGTGAAAATGACCATCTTGCCAAAAGCAATCTGTAGGTTCAATGCAATCCCTATCAAAATTCCAATGCAATTCTTTACAGTCCTGTACAGAACAATTCTCAACTTCATATGGAAAAATAAAAAAGCTAGGATAGCCAAAACAATCCTGAGCAATGAAAGAACTTTGGGAGGAATCTCCATCCCTGACCCCAAAATGTACTTATAGAGCAATAGTGATTGAAAACTGCACGGTATTGATACAGAAACAGACAGGTTGACCAATGTAATCAAATAGAAGACCAGAAATAAACCCACAAACCTATGAACACTTGATTTTTGATAAAGCCAAAACCATACAATGGAAAAAAGAAAGAATCTTCAACAAATGGCGCTGGTCTAACTGCATGTCTATATGTAGAAGAATGCAAACAGATCCGTATCTTTGACCCTGAACAAAACTCAAGTCCAAGTGGATCAAGAACCTCAACATAAACCAGATACACTAAATCTCATAGAAGAGAAAGTGGGAAATACCCTTGAACGCATTGGTGCAGGAGACAAGTTCCTGAACAGAAGAACACCAATAGTTCAGGCTCTAATATCAACAATTGAATAAATGGGACCTCATGAAATTGCAAAGCTTCTATAAGGCAAAGGATCAATAGGACAAAACAGCAGCCTACAGACTGAGAAAGGATCTTCATCAACCCTACAACTGACAGAGGGCTAATATCCAAAATTTATAAAGAACTCAAGAGGTTAAAAACCAACAACCCAAATAACCCAAATGAAAAATAGGGTACAGAACTAAACAGAGAATTCTCAACAGAGGAATCTCAAATGGCTGAGAAGCACTTAAAGAATTTGAGATTCTACGTTACACACATTAGAATGGCTAAGATCAAAAACTCAAGTGACAGCACATGCTGGTGAGGAGTGGAGCAAGGGGGACACTCCTTCATTGCTGGTGGGAGTGCAAACTTGGACAACCACTGTGGAAATCAATTTGTTGGTTTCTCAGAAAACTGGGATTAGTTTTACCTTAAGACGCAGCCATTACCAGTCCTGGGCATAGGCCCAAATAATGCTCTAACATCCCACAGAGACATTTCCTCAACTATGTTTATAGCTGTTTTATTTGTAATAGTCAGAAACTAGAAACAACCTAGCTGCTCCTCAACTGTAGAGTGGATCAAGAAAATATGGTACATCTATACCCAATATATACAAAGAGCTCAAGAAGCTGAACTCCAGAAATTCAAATAACCCCATTAAAAAATGGGGCTCAGAGCCAAACAAAGAATTCTCACCTGAGGAATACCAAAGGGCTGAGAAGCACTTGAAAAAATGTTCAACATCCTTAATCATCAGGGAAATGCAAATCAAAACAACCCTGAGATTCCACCTCACACCAGTCAGAATGGCTAGGATCAAAAATTCAGGTGACAGCAGATGCTGGCGAGGATGTGGAGGAAGAGGAACACTTCTCCATTGCTAGTGAGATTGCAAGCTGGTACAACCACTCTGGAAATCAGTCTGACAGTTCCTCAGAAAATTGGACATAGTACTACCGGAGGATCCAGCAATACCTGTCCTGGGCATATATCCAGAAGTTGTTCCAACTGGCAATAAGGACACATGCTCCACTATGTTCATAGCAGCCCTATTTATAATAGCCTGAAGCTGGAAAGAACCCAGATCTCCTTCAACAGAGGAATGGACACAGGAAATGTGGTACATTTACACAATGGAGTACTACTCAGCTATTAAAAATAATTTATAAAATTCTTGGGCAAATGGATGTATCTGGAGGATATCATCCTGAGTGAGATAACTCAATCACAAAAAGAACACACATGATATGCACTCAGTGATAAGTGGATATTAGCCCAGAAACATAGAATACCCAAGGTGGTGGTGCACGCCTTTAATCCCAGCACTCGGGAGGCAGAGGCAGGTGGATTTCTGAGTTCGAGGCCAGCCTGGTCTACAAAGTGAATTCCAGGACAGCCAGGACTATACATAGAAACCCTGTTTCGAAAAACAAAAATAGAAACAAAACAAAACAAAACAAAAAGATACAACTTCCAAGACACAAGAAAATCAAGAAGGAAGACCAATGTGTGGATACTTCATTCCTCCCTAGAATACAAAATAAAATATCCAAGGAAGGAGTTGCAGAGACAAAGTTTGGAGCTAAGACGAAAGGATGGACGATCCAGAGACTGACCCACCCGGGGATCCATCCCATAATCAGCCACCAAACACAGACACTATTGCATATGCTAGGAAGATCTTGCTGAAGGAACCCTGATATAGCTGTCTTCTGTGAGGCTTTGCCAGTGCCTGGCAAATACAGAAGTGGATGTTCACAGTCATCTATAGAAGTGAACACAGGGCCCCCAATAGAGGAGCTACAGAAAGCACCCAAGGAGCTGAAGGGATCTGCAATCCTATAGGTGGAACAACAATATGAACTAATCAGTACCCCCAGAGCTCCTGTCTCTAGCTGCATATGTAGCAGAAGATGGCCTACTCAGCCATCATTGGTAAGAGTGGCCCCTTGGTCTAGCAAAGTTTATATGCCCCAGTACAAGGGAATGCCAGGGCCAAGAAGTCAGAGTGAGTGGGTAGGAGAACAGGGCAGGGGGAGTATATACAGAACTTTTGGGATAGCATTTGAGATGTAAATGAAGAAAATATCTAATAAAAAATGTGGGGGAAAAAAGATGACCAAAAAAAATTGTATTTGAGGGCCAGAAAGTGGTGGCACATGCCTTTAATTCCAGCACTTGTGAGGCAGAGGCAGGCGGATTTCTGAGTTTGAGGCCAGCTTGGTCTAGAGAGTGAGTTCTAGGACAGCCAGAGCTACACAGAGAAACCCCGTGGGGAAAACAAAACAAAACGAACCAACCACCCAAACAAACAAAAATCCCACAAAAAAACCTAAAAACTGTATTTGAAGCCCTTTCCATGAGAGGGAACTCTTGCTTGGTACTGCAAACTAGCCAAAAGTCTATAGCACTCGAGGTACTAGGCCCTAGGATGTAATCTGCTGGTTTTTTTTTTTTTTTTTTTAAAAACTAAGTGACTATAGTGCCAAACTGACTTCTAAATATTTATGTTTATACCTATAGATTAGTGCTGTTCTCAATCTTGATTAGAGAAGATTCACTTTGCTGTGGGTGACAGTTAATGAAGTCAAAGTGATAACTGGTCAAAAGTGACAGATGACAACTCAAACTTAAATGGGAAATGTATGTAATCCCTCCAAGTTTTAGGAAACATAATGAAAGAGGGGGTGGAAGAAGGGGAGGAATGCTTTGAACTTCTGGACTTTTGAGCTTTTGGATTTGTCATAGTCACTGCACTCCTGAATCCCCAGCATGTGTATCTACCTACAGAAAATAGGACCTACCAATTCTATCATGGGTGGACAAGGGGCTCATAGTTACTCTCTGAGGAACTATTAGCAATTAATGGTTGCAGGGGTAGGATAGTAATTTTCTTTAGTGGCATAGCCACCACTAAATTGGTCATGCTTGGGAAAATGCTTATACTATTCATGCCCATGCAAGCAGCCTTAACTGAACTCAGTGGGCTGCAAAAACCAAACCAAACAAAACAAAGCCAAACAAAAACCAAACAGAAATCAGACAAGGAAACAGAAAGAAAATAGGAGGGGATCTTGTTGGGTAGAAGAGGTTCAATGAGAGCAGGACTACGATGAGGACTACGATGAGAGAGATGAGAGAGGGAATGAAGCGACTAAATTACATTGTGTGTGTGTGTAAAAAACTAATAAATATTAACACAAAATAAAAACAAGGAAAAATTTAATACTTTGGTTAAATACATGTCTATTACTTTTTGAGTAATTAAAAATTTATTGTATATGTATGGGTATTTTTCCCTGTGCACATGGAATTGTATTCTATGTGCATGTCTGTTGCTCAAGAATGGCAGAAAAAGGAATTGGATAATTCCAGACTCGAGTTATAGATGATTGTGGATACCATGTGGATGCTGGGAATTGATCCCAGGTTCTCTGGAAGAGCAACCAGTACACTAAATTATGAAGCTATCTTTGAAAAACTTGTTTTATTTAAAAAATTAAAACATTATCTTTTTTTAATACATATTTTCTTTATTTACATTTCAAATGTTATTCCCTTTCCTAGTTTCCCCTCCGAAAATCCCCTATATCTCCTCCCCCTTCCCCTTGCTCCCCAACCCACCTAACCTTCACAGGACCTTGGGCCTCTCCTCCCACTGATGACCAACTAGGCCATCCTCTGCTACATATGTAGCAAGAGCCAAAAGTTCCACCCAGTGTTTTCTTTGATTTGTAGATTAGTCCCAGAGAGCTCTGTGGGTACTAGTTAGTTCTTATTGACGTTACTCTTATGGGGCTTCAGACCCCTTCAGCTCCTTGGGTACTTTCTCTAGCTCCTTTATTGGGGACCCTGTGCTCAGTCCAATGGATGACTGTGAGCATCCACTTCTGTATTTGCCAGGCACTGGCAGAGGCCCTCAGGAGACAGCTATATCAGGCTCCTTTCAGCAAAATCTTGTTGGTATCTGCCATAGTGTCTGGCTTTGGTGGTTTAAAACATTATCTTAATCAAATATTTAACCAAGTTCTATAATAATGTCTCAAAAAGCTAAGCCTACATATTTAAGGTTTTAACATTTTATTTTAAAGTGTTCAAAAACATATTCTGGCTTGTAGAAGCAGGTTAGATTAAATTCTTGAGCTATTTACTGTGAATTTCCTTCCTGGTCATTTACCAAAATCCTACCCATTATTCTAGGCACCAGTTCAAATAATGATTCTACAATCCTATCTTATATACTGTGGTTGTTTCATAAAAGTTCCATAAACAATTAGATGATTTAGTAAATATCCAAAAGACCATATTGATAATGGATTCATTTTTTTCTAAGATACATGTATTTACTTTAAAACTATTTCTAGAATTCAAAATCTGCTATATTTTCCATATTTGGTAAAATAAACCAATCTAAGTTTATTTAGACGACAATGCTAAAAGAGATTTCAAAATATGTAAATAAATTACTAATCTGGTACATATCTAAATGTCAGGTCATTAAAATAACAAGAGTACACCTGAAGAAATACAATACCAAAAGACATGCTAATAGGACCCAAAAAAGAGATAAAGAACTACAGGTAGTTAAGGAATGCTGGCTGAGGGAAGAGAAATAGTGTCCTTCCCACCCCCAGGGAAGTGCACACCAATTCCTTAGCCAATACTAAAAAGTCAGCCCTGAAAACAAATAACATTATAGAGACTGAGGCAGGCATTTATATATTTAGGAATACAAATATACACTTAAAGGAAAAGGAAATCATGAATGTAAAAGAGAACAAAGTGGAGTTGGACATGGGAGGTTTTAGAGGGAGGAAAGGGAAGGGAAAAACGTTAACAAGAATATCTAGTTACTTGTCTTCCACAGCAGTGGCTCCAATTAAATTCATGTTAGTCTCAATCTCATCAAAAACCTTTTCCAGTTTTTCTTCTCTATCTTGTAGGGCCATTTTTGCCTCTACTAGTTGTGCATTGATTCTTTCAAAATCATCTGGAGGAATTTCTTTGAAGGCTACACAAAGAGTCCGATACCCATCCTAGAAACAAAGCAGAAGTTCTATAGTTATCTCTGTAATAGCTAAAGGAATGTTATACCTTTTGAAGGTTTATTTTTAATTGTGTTGTGTGTTTATCAGAAGATGTCTCTGTATGGTTATGTTCACATGAGTGCTGATGACTATGGAGGCCAGAGGCATGAGATCTAGTGCTAGAGTTACAGGTAGCTATGAACTATCCAACATGGGAACTGGGAACCAAACTGGGGTCTTCTGCTTTTAACTGCTGAGACATCTTCCTAGCCCAGGCACATTCTTGAAAGGTATTTTCTTTACCCATCTGTATGAAAGAGAAATGCTGATGTTTAACTTTAAATGAATAGCATGCGACTTAAAAGTTAATATTTCGTCAAGGAAAAAAAATCCTTGAAACATCTTCAAGTACTAGTTCTAATCACAATACTGGTCTAGGATAGTAATTTATGTTAAAATAAAGAATATGGGAATATGACCAAATTTCCAAGTATGAAATAAACCATAATTAACATCAATATCTCTTTAGAAACCACAAACATAGCTATCTCCACCATGTGCCCATTTATTTGTTGAAGCAAGGGGTGCAGGCTCACCATTGCATTACGTTCCACATGGTCTTTGGTTAACTCAATTTGATGGCTATGTACCCTGGGAAAAATTGATGAATCTGCTCCTTTACAGAAAAGTAGAATATCTCCTAAAATAAAGAACCAGAGTAATCAACTTAGAATGTGAAGACTGGTAGCAGGATTTTAAAGAAGCGGTAACTCTAAGGTAGCCTTTCTCATGCAACTTCTATATATTTTGATTTTTTTCTGTAATGTTCAACCAAATGAAATAAAATATCTAGAGCTTTAGTTTGTGAGAACAATCACCATCTTTAGAATACTATAGACATAATAAATAAGCCAAATCCTACCCCATGCACTCTTGCTACAATTCCTTCTAGTAGATCACAGAGTACTAGGCTGTGTCAAGGAACTCCAGGTGAGTATCTCTCAAAATGTAGCCAGGCACAGCCTAGAGCCAAACACCAAAAACTCCCAAAGCCCAAGTCCACTCTGAATAAACTAAGAACACTTGCTTGGTGAGCTACACTGGGCTTTTAAGGTTTTTAAAAAGGTATTTAAAATTCCTTTGTATAATGCTGATATTATAAGTGAAGTTTTGGATCATATATTGTTGAGCATTAAGACATTTTATCCTTATAAAGCAAATAGCTGTGCTTAACAAATTAAAGTGTAGTTTTGGGACCAATACTTTGCATGTTATTTTTCAGACATTTTGCCATTTGCAGAATATAGCTATAGATGAGCACACATGAAAATATTTAAATGCTAAATATTTCATTTCCAATTACACAGTGAAGTCTGCTTAAAAGTTATAAACAAATTCCATGATCAAAAACTAAAACCAGTCTCCTGAGTTTGCTGTTATCCCAGACCATACAAGTAAAGTGAACTATACTTCACCATGGCTTTGCCTGCACTTTCTCACTAAACAATTTGCAGTAGATTTAATACTAAAATAAATCAAGTCTATTTTGGAAATAAGCCTCTGGGAGGGGGGTGCGGTCAAAGAAACACAGCGCACACATATACATACATCTGAGAATCTGAACAGGAGGCAAACTACCATAGTACCAAAGACATTGAGCAACCTAGAGATGACAGTACTCATTTCTCTGAAAAGGTAAGTTTTATTCTTTCAGGACCCTTAGCTCTGGAATGAAACAAGAATATTCTTTCCCAGAAATCTAGGTTAACGATACATCTCTACTTTACTTGCTTCCGAAGAGTATCAAGCACTTGTAGAATAACAGAGGTCAGAAAAATATAGACAACCACCAACTTTCTGAACTCTAGGCTGCTATAATTGGTATTTCAAATATTGCTAAAATTTGTAATACTAATTAATCCTATACTCTATAAAATATTTTTCCTCAAAAAGCTTATAAACAACCCTTACAAATAGAAAAAGATAAATAAGTCAAATTTTAAAGATGCCTACCTTTTTGGGTCCTTACAATTACACTCATACGTCGGCGGACAGAATCAAAATTTAAGGTGTGGAGAAGTTCATACCTTAGGAAAGATGAAAAAGTGAAATAACTTAGTTACACTGAGATGAGAAAAGGCATGTGACTGAACCATCTTAATGGACACAAGGCTTTCTTGTTTGGATGTAGACAGTTAGTTTTGTATACTACAAAAAAAAAGTGGTACTTTCCACTTTTCTTCGAAATGTCTCTGTATGCTGAACATTCTGATGATAGCAGTAAAAGTTGTTTTTATTTTTCACTGTATAACTTCAAAAAGAATGACTACATAGGCATGGAAAACAAAGAACTAGCCCATCAAGCCAGATCTGGAGGGGGTGTCCAGTGGGATTATGATTTGAGTGCCTATTACGGGGTCAGACACTGTGCCATGCATGTGTTGAGGAATTGAGATGAATCTGCTGATGACTTTTCTAAGAACTTAACCACATTATAAAGGACACAAAAGGTAAAGAAAATAACTGTATTCCAAGTTCATTAAATACTTCCTTCAATCAAAACACTCAAAAGTGACACCAGAGCACAGATCTTTAAAAAGCCAACTGAAAGAATGTTTCTTGGAAAAGGGTGTATGCTGGATTCTAAAAGAGTGACATGTTAAAGGGAGGGAGGTATGATTTTAGAGCACAGGAAAGAACATGTATAAAAGCACACATGGCAGCACATGGTTCATAAGAGAGTTTAAATTTCCAAAGTTTGGAAAGCTCAATGATAGGAGAATAGCAAGAGATGAAAGACAGAAAATAAGCAGGTGCTGAGAACTGGGAACTTTGGTGCTGTTTTAGAAACGTGGCATTTTATCTTAAAACAGTAAGGCTAGAGAAGGGGTTAAAAAGTATAATAATGACATTATGAGATGACTTGGATCTGTCTATGTATGTAAATCATACAGAAGAGTTAAAAAAGGAAAGGACATGTAAATAAATATTTTCATCTACATTTTATAAATAGTTCACCAAGACTCAGTCTCGACAACATGTAAAGCACACTGGAACTTCTATTCCAAATTCATACTTAGGACATTCTATGACAAATGGCCTTTCCTACCCCAGCTATATCTATACAGACTCTGAAATGGGAAAATACAGTTCAATCCTGATAGGTACATAAGTTTCCTTTCCTTTCTGATTCCATTTATTGTTTACAATTGGGTTAAGAAAGACAAACATCAAAACACAGTGCTACTTACTCTTCTATTTCTTTTCTTTGGTTCTCTACTCTGATATATCCATTCTGATTTCCCAAAAATGTGAACCCAAACCTATGAAAACAAGAAAAAAGTCTTGTATATCTTCAAGGAACAATTTATTTTCTCTTGCCCTGATACTGTCTAAATTCTTTTCCTCTTTTAAACGATCTCAATCGCCAATTTTATTTCCCCTTTCAAGATAAGTTGATAACAAAGAGGAATACAACAACTGCTTACTACTACATTCAAGAGGAAGTCAATTTGTAATTCTAATTTTGTAGCAAAAACAGTATGTGACCTTTTAGGTACTTAGTCATCTTGAATTTCATGGGTAAACTAGATTGTCACTTATCAAATTGCATCAAAATTGCTGGCAGTACTTAGAAATAACATGAGTTGTAAAAATGCTGCTGCTGTTAGATGATTTACAAAATATAATATGACAATTTGGACTAATGACTGGGATGAATACATAAAGCAAACTAAACGAATGCCTCACCATTTTCTGTTTGAACTTACAAAACAGGAGAGGCACATGACTGAGTTACTGAAGCAAATGAAAAACATCAAACAAACGCCTGTCCTCTTCTGCTTTCCCTTTCTCAGAAATTCAAGAAGTACTTACCTTTTAGCTCCTTTCACCAAAGCTATTTCATCTGGTGAGGAGGAGATATATGTGAATCCGGCTCCTTCTACAGGTCCATCAACATCATCATTTGTTTTCATTTCTACAGTGTGACATAAGCATAGGGCACGGAGAAAGAGTGCCTCTCGGTTCTGTGGAACAGAAGCATCAAATTACTATTCTTTTTATTTTGATCACTAGGTAACCCAGACAGTGAACAAATTAAAAATATTAAGGTGACAGAATGTCATAATCTCTCTGAAATTTATAAATTCCAAATACTCAAACGACTACATAGCAACGAATACAATTACTGGTTCCTGGAAGCTGGAGAGAGAGCTCAGAGGTTAAGAGCACTGACTGCTCTTCCAGGGGTCCTGAGTTCAATTCTCAGAAACTACCTGGTGGCTCACAACCATCTGTAACCAAGCTGTATCTGAAGACAGCTAACAGTGTACTCATATATATTATTAACTCATTCAAATTCACATGTAGTATCACCTATACCTAAGGTAGTGACTTCTTTATGGCTTAAGATGTAGTTAGGTATCACAATCTAGCAATTGTTCATGTGTAGGAAGACTTTGATTTACCTAACATGTAAATATTAGGTCTTTAATGATTTGAAGAGACAACATTCTTAGAAAAGCTGATTTTTTTAAGTGAATGCACATACAGCTAAGTTAATATTTTTGTTCAAATGCCATTTCCCATAATTCTACTTCTAAGTTCTAGTTGTCTACAAATGCTAAAAGTATTAATAAAAGAAAGGTGTAGTTAAAAAAAAAGCAAATAATTATTCAAAACTCGTTATCATGCACCCATTGGAAAATTCGGTATTTCTACTATATAGGGATAAAACATGCTTACAAAGATTGATTTCTCAGGTAAAACAACAGAGAAAATGTCACCTTATCTGCTTTATCAAAATAGGCTAAGGGCCCATCAGTCTGAGATAATCCATCAACTTCCTGAGTTGTGCCTTTATATTTGTGCCCATCTATGCAGCATTCAATGAATTCCATGCTATTTTCAGTGAGTGTCCCAGTCTTATCTGTAAATACATAGTCCACCTAGAAACAGGGGCATAAGCACATATATATATTCTTTAGTATAGTTAAGTTTTACTCAGCTAGAAGGCAGTCCTACTTCCATAGCCACAAAAATCACTTCTAAGACTTGTCAAATGTCAGAATTAGAGATGCACTGTTATCAAATAAATGAGAAAATTGTGAGCATTTTCAAAGACACTGAAACTTACTTACATGTAGAAAACTAACAGGACAGAAAACTATGGATTTTGTGAAGCTAAGCAACTTTAATCATTTAATGTTTTTATAAGGTTAAGAAAGTTAATTTTCCAAGGAGGACAACAATAGAGTGAGCACTGCCTACAACTGGCCAGTATATAAGCCAATGGGGGAAATGCAATAAAAATACAGTTGGCATACAATCAAAGAAAACTGATGACAATATCTTCCTCCTTGAAAAGCACAATTAAAATTATATTTCATTTTATAAATGTATTGGGTGTATTTGTGCCATAATATATAACATGCATGCCAATACACAGATAGAGAGGTTGGAGGACAACTTGTAGAAGACAGGTGTCTCCTTCTATCATGTAAGATCCAAAGATCCATCTTAGGTCAACAGGATGCCTCACAAGCACCTTTACCTGGGGAATTCTCTTGTCAGGACATTTTTTAATAAAAATACTTCACTGAAATAAAAGTATTACAACTATAGAACATATAAGACAGAAGAAAGAGAAATGTTAACAGCTATTTAATTAGGAGATACAACAGGTAAAAGGTGGTAAGAGACTGCAAAAAAATATTTTTCCATGCCTCTTTCTCAGATACTACTCAAAACTGTTTCCAAATTTTAAAAAAAGGTTAAAATAGAATATGTAGGTATATTTTTAAAAATAATGGAAAATAAGCCAATGAAATAAATTTTCCATTGCAATAAATCATTTTAAGTACTTCCATTTTATCTCAGTTTTTATCTACTCTATTTATAACATCTGGCTTTTAGAAACCCACAATTTTATTTTCCTTTTTGCTAATTTATGCTTAAATAGTTAATATTATGGGCTGACAGGAATAAGCCTAAGCACAAGAGTCTGGTTTTTATTATGTAGGAAAAGCAATAAACTCCAGCAGTAGTAGCTTTCGAATTCTTCTTCAAAGCTTTGCATGGTACCAACACTGATACAAATAAAGCATTCTAGTCTTCTTTTTCCCTATTCATCTGCCCAGTTTGGATTCTTTTTAAATTGATCCTAGTGGTATTACTTGTGTGTCAGTTAGATTTCTCTAAATAAACTGAAATTTTGGGGGGCTTTCTATTCCTGATCAAAAATATTCACTTTTATTTTTCCAAGAATGGTGGGTTGATTCACATCATGCATTTCAATTAGGATTAGTCCATTCAGAATCTTTTGCATGTTCATATATGTGCAGGCCAGAAGAGAACTTAGGATGTTGTTGTCTAAGAACTATCCTTCTCTAGGATCTCTTACTGACCTAGTACTCTCTAGGAAGCTAGGTGAGGCAGTCACAGTTAGGGAGGCTCGGGGATCTGCCTATCTCCATGTCCTCAGTATTTGGGTTAAAGTGCATGCCATCATGCTGGGCCCTTTGTAAACAGCTCCCAGTGATAGAACTAATACTCCTGTGCTTTTATGGGAACCGCTTTTCTGACTGAGCTGTATTTCTAGCCCCGCCCGCCCCCCCACCACTTCATTAGTGTTAAAGGTGGAAACTGCAACATAAAATGTACAATTTTTTGTGTCCATAGAATAGTTTAGATAGTAAAAGTAAACACTAAGGCAACAAAATATAAAATAAAACAAGCATCTTTTTCAGTTCTAATTTCCTGAATATTGATTCTGTTGGCCCTAGAATCACAGTACTTTTAGAACCATTCTCATATGCTATGTGTTCAGGAAAAGTGGACAGGGGGCTAGCTGTGATTTATATTAAGCACTTTCATATTTAACAAACAGGTATAAAAGGACAGCTTGCTCTTGGGCTCTGCCTAAAGAGATTCTTCTACAATGACAATTTTGAGCTGGATGAAAGGCTTCTCTCTATCAGCAAATACAAGCTCATCAGTTTATGGATGGGAAGCCTACATTAGTTGAATATTAGAAAATACACATTTGATCTGCTTCTGTTTTCTGAAATAGCTTCTAACACACCAGAGCAGTAAGAACATCATTTTGAGATGATAAATGGCTGAATGTGTTGCTTATAATCAACATGGTGTGACAGAAGGAATGTCCCCACTAGATAGTCCTTTGTTTTTCTGGTAGATGATAATAGAGGACTATGTATCTGCTAACACAGATGTTTCTATACCCCCTTTTCATTTCTCAGACCATCACAACTTTTTTCTTTTTTCTTCTTCTACTTTTTTTTTTTAATCCGATGCAATGGTTATAGAATCATGGTGAAACTACTGAGTGATAAGCCTGGTGGTACAGGCCTATGATCTCAGCTACTAAGGAGGCTAAGGTTGGGGTATTACTAAAGCCTGTCTGAGCTACAGAGTGAGTTCAAGGCCAGCATGAATATTTTAGTAAGATCCTATCTCAAAAAAGAAACATGCTAGAGATAAAGCTTAGTACTAAGAGACTTGTTTAACATGTGTAATATCCTTGGTTCAATTTCCAGCACTGAAAAGCCAACCATATATAAAAGCATACACAAACACACACAATAACAAGAACAATAACAACAAACCAAACAAACCCTACAAGTGCTGGATATACAGAAAATTCCTAAGCAAGAAACTTGAGGTTTTTCATTTCCTTCTGTAGAGAATAGGACTCAAGGTTCCATAAATGCAAAGCAAATACTACATACTAAAGTACACCCTCACATCCTATGTTTTAAAAACCTTTAAAACTTCAAAGGAGCTTATGATGTAAATGGGTTGCACCTTTACTGCGCTTGGAACTAACTGTACAGATAGCTGATCACATCTCCACACAACTTCAGCCTATCTGAACAGGAAAGAAGGGGAAGGGTTCCTCTGGACTACTTGCCTACAGTCTAGATGTGCACAACAGACAAGCCTAATCACCCTTCCCAATGTGAGAAAGTCTGAATATCTAGCAAAGGAGGAATCAAAGTTTTGGGTCACAAATGAATAAATGGATTATGCAGTGAGGGCAATCCAATACTACTTAATACCTTAAAAGGGACTCAGAGAAAGAGATGACAGTCCCCTAGTTCAATCAAATAGAAGCCTCTTACTCCTAATTTTAGAACTGTACAAGTTTTAGATAAAGCCTGTATTTCTCAGTATTCTCACTCTGGGAGATATTGTGGATAATGTACTAGAAAAATTATTAATGATTGAGTACAATTTGAGTAATGCCTTACTATCATTTGAGGTTGTATATCCTCTTTATGTAAAAGGATGGGTGTCAAAAATGACAAGACTATTATATATTATGAAAAATCTATTTACTATTAATCTCCCAAACACAACCTAAAACCCCTGGTAATCCTAGAAAGAGATCCATATATTTCATATACTAATGAGATGACTGGTGGCCCTATATACCTAGATACCCTTTTGAATAGGGGAAAGTCACTGAAGAAAGCAAGACATTAATTAAATGGCTGGAATTTTCATCTCTATCTCATAACCCCTGATGGGGAGGGTAAAAGAGCTAAAGGTTAAGGTGATCACCAATGGTCGATGATTTCATCATTATGTTACGTTTTGTTACTTCTATTGAACCCTCAAACCAAACCAAAACAAGGCAACTTTTAAAGTATCTGATCATATGGAGATTTCCTGAAGGTTGCCACAATGGTTTGCACTCCTTCCCATGTACCTTGTGCTATGCACATCTTTCATTTGGTTATTCCTCTATATCCATTTTAATAACTATTTAAATATAATGATAAGCAATATTATTATGTTTCTGTGAGTTTTCTAGATCATGCTGTCAAATTACTGAAATTCAATCAAGGGTCTGTAATAATCTTGATTTATAACTGTATGACCAAAATCACATGCACTTGTGATTGGTGTTTGAATGATGACAGTACTGTAGGACTTAGGCTTCAATTTGTATCCTGAAGTAGACAGTATTAGAATTGGAACTCACTGAAGAATTTGCCTTGGTGTCATATTGTGACAGTGTTGTGTTGAATTACTCTGAGTAGTGGAGGAAAAAATTAAATTTTTCTGCTCTTTTGGTGAAGTTGGTGGTTATATAGGGATTAAAATATTCTTGAGGGGGCTGGAGAGATGGCTCAGGGGTTAGGAGCACTGACTGTTCTTCCAGAGATCCTGAGTTCAAATCCCAGCAACCACATACTGGCTCACAACCACCTGTAATGAGATCGGATGTCCTCTTTGCTATGTCTAAAGACAGCTAAAATGTACTCATATACATAAAATAAATAAATATTTTTTAAAAAGAACTCTTGAACTAGACTAAACACATGAAGTCACCTATTTTGTAAGTTAAACAAAACAAATATCAAATGCTTTAACCTAAAGGAACCCTTAGACTAGAGCTCTGGCTTATCAGTTATAAACCTTGATAAAAATGTCTTAATTTTTCTATAAAGTAAAATACTTGATGTATAAGACTATAATGACTATAGGTAAAGCTTAACAATAAATATGTCCCACCTACTACATATATGTTGATGAATACTGTTGATGTTAGGTCCAGTTCTACCTCCCATTCCCATGTTCCCAGAAATAAGACACAGACTCAAAATATATTTACAAATACCTTGGCCATTTGGCTAGGCTCTTCTCTGACTAGATATAATTTAAAATATCCCATCTATTCTAGCCTACATTCTATCATATGGTTGGTTATCTGTGTTAAAGTATCATCTTGTTGTATCTTCCTGGCAAATCTTCCATACCTGGCTCTATATCAGAATTCTTTCTGCCTCCTGGGTGCCACACCTTGTATTTCCTGCCTAAGCCACAGGTCATTTGCTTGACAGGTGATGCATTCATACATAAGATATTCTCTCTACAGAATACTCTGATTCATTTGACTGATATTAATAAGATTTTTTCTATTGCCCCATTACCTTCCGATTTTCTTATTAATTATAACCATACTAATAAAGTAAAATCTATTATGTTTGTCCAAGCAGGTAGTGGGTAATTGGAGGTTTTTTCTTTCTTTGAACTTCATAACAGTAACTTCAATATGCAGAACACATCTCAGGTACATGTTAGGACCTCAAAACAACTGTATTGGATGAGTTGAATCAAATTATAGCTTAAGAATGATGCCATATAATTAGATATAGCCACAAGGTTGAAGGGATATAAGAAAGGATATTCCCCACAACTTTTTCAAGATCTACTAAAACTATTCAGTTTTATGAAAGATTGTTACTTTATCAAAACATATCTTATAATTTTATAATTGAATTAAGAATCTGTTCTTTTATTTATTACACCAAAAACTGTCCCAATAAACATGTTCCTCTACTTTTTTCATACTAATGTGTCACTAAAGCAAATATTTACTGTGGCCTTGATGGCAATAAACTGATACTACATTTAGAAACATAAAAAGCTCTACAGCTTGAATTGTTACTCAAAGATAGGAAATTGGTTACACTTAATTTTGTGTGTAACAGTCCATTGAGTGCTAAATAGCCCAAGAAACTATTTCAAGACTTCTTTGTATTTTTATTCTTGTACTTTCTACACATACAAGCTAATAATGATTCCAAGTGGTTTAGGCATTGTATTAATTAAAGTAGTAATATGCCATTAACTTTGTGATTTGAAGAAATGATAACCATATCCAGAAATGCAGTTTGGCTGGGAAATTTAATGGAAATGGAAACAAACGTGGTAGTTTCTTTCCACTGAGCAAATTTACCAGATCATTACCCAACCCTCTACTTTATTGCCTATACTCTTAATACAATCTAGAAGAGCCAGAGTATTCATATAGGTAATATGTATACTTGTGAAGAGGAAATATGAAAAAATGAGGCAAGAGTCCTATCAAGAGGAATCTGCCCTAGGCATCCTGTCTGCCTCTAGAATGCATTAAGTTTAAACTATGGAATGATAGTTATCATATTTGCATTGAAAGTTGAAGCTAGCCTTCACTTCTGCCTCTGGATAAGTAAATCCCTATAAGCTTGCAACAAACATGACACATATTTACTTAGTGGACAGTATGAGCTGGTAGCTTCTGCATTTATATGTTTTCTTATGCCAAAAACCTGTAGACTTAAGCTTCTCATTGGGATTAAAGTAACTCTATTCAACCTTGCGCCTATGTGCAAATACACGGCTTAATAAAGTTGGCATTAAACAACATTATGAACTAACCAGTACCCTGGAGCTCTTGACTCTAGCTGCATATGTATCAAAAGATGGCCTAGTCGGCCATCACTGGAAAGAGAGGCCCATTGGACATGAAAACTTTATATGCCTCAGTACAGGGGAACGCCAGGGCCAAAAAGTGGGAATGGGTGGGGAGGGGAGTGGTAGGGAGGATATGGGGGACTTTTGGGATAGCACTGGAAATGTAATTGAGGAAAATACGTAATAAAAATATTTAAAAAAATAAAAAAAATAAAGTTGGCATTAACTGTGGCAGCTCAATTAATCAATAAAAGAATCTTTAGGAAATCCACGGGAAATGACACTGGTTCACTTATTTCTTGTACTGTTTCAGCACTTCCAGAATCAATGAGGAATGTAGATTCCAGGGTCTGAGCTACCAATATCTGAAGTCACTTCTAAACAGAATAGCATGTGCAAAGTCCTTTTGTTCTTTTCCATGTCAACTGTGAAATGGTACTTTGGTTTAGGCCAAGATTGTGCCAAGAGCGCAAATAGGGGCTGGAGAGATTGGCTCAGTGGTTAAGAGCAGTGACTTATCTTCCAGGGAACCTATGTTCAATTCCTAGCACCCACACTTATAACCACTTGTAACTCTAAATCTTAAGAGAATCTGATGTCCTATTACGGCTTCCAAACACATTGTACACACATGGTCCAAAAAACATATATGAAGCCAGAATACTCATAAACTAAAATAAAAATAAAGGTTAAAAATTAAAATGTGTAGATATAGAGAGTCCAAGGAGAAGAAGAGCTAAATTTAAAGAGAGTTTTGAGGTACAGATGCAAAATAGCACCATTTCAAACAAATGTGAGGCTTTGTTCTAGCCACCATTTCATTGCCTGAATTTGCATTTTCTACTCACAGAAATGATATTTGTACCACTCTTATAAACTATCATGAGAATTAACTGAAAGAAAAAAATTCCATTCAACTATAAACATTAGATAATACATAGCAAATTTAGACAAAGGGGAAATCTTTCTCAATACTAATAAGAAAGCCAGGTCAAGTCTCAAGTCTATATTGATTGACTTGGGAAGCTGAGGCAGGAAGATCACAAAGGGAAAAATTGTCTAGGCTACCACATGAGTTCCTGTGCAATTAAGCAAGTCCCTGTCTCACAATTAAAAGTAGAAAGAATATATTCTAACCCAGTGGTAGAGCATGTGCCTACCTTTCTTCATATCTCAGGTTCAATCCCAAGACCAATAAAAACAAACCACTAATGAGAAAAGCACTTAAGAAGTCATTGCTTAAATCACATGTTACACTGTATCAGAAAATAAAGGCACCTATGTTAGAAACAAGGGCAGTGTCTTGGTTACCCTGTTATATGAAGCAAATATACTGGGAAATGGTATTGAGGAGGAAGGACATGCCTTTATGTTTTTCTTTCATTTATATTTTTATACCGGAATACACATAGCTTGCTAGGTCTATGTTCAATGTCATAAGAAATGCACCCCAGAAAATATCAATATAGGATAACTATGGTTAACAAACATGCATGTGTAAAATAGCAATATTTTATTATACTTCATTCTATTCAGAATTGATTATAGGAAGTAAGGAAAACCACATTTCATGTTTTTATCTGACAGTATCGTTTGGTGAACTTTTATATAGATTTCTGTAATATTTATATTAAATGCATACATTTTATCCTTTGTAAAAATACTAGTAAACAATAACTGAAGTGGCAGTTGTGAAAATATTGCAAACCTTTAATTATTTGTCTACACTAAAGATATTCCTTTGAATTATATGTCAATAAAAGAAATGGTTACTTATATTGGTATTCCAGACCAGAAAATGTTTTTACTATAGTAGTTTAATTAAAGCAAAAACTGTGTTCTCACCTGACCAAGTTCTTCATTAAGGTCTGATGTATTAACCAAGGCTCCTTCATTAATTTCTTCATCAAAAAAGTCTTTATCCCATGAAATAAAGAATGACCCTAAAAATTTCTGCATTTCTACTGTGACATACATGGAGACAGGTATAATGAAGTTGAAAAGAACCATGAATGATAAAAAGTCAGTGAACATTTTCAAAACCTAAAATAAGAGATGGTTCATGTTAATTAGATTCACAGCCTTAGATGAATAAAATATAAAATGGCTTTCTTTTGTTTTAATGCTTAACACACTATTAATATAAAGAAACTTCCTAATGACACTATATCATTATATTCAAAAGTATTAGTATTAACAACATTTTAGAACACTATGAATTTTATCTATATTTTTCAGCTTTCTACTTTAATACTTTTTCACCTCATTAAGTCCTAAATTCCTCCTATCCATAGATGGAAACATTCAAAATTCATATATAGATAGGAATACAAGTTCATATTGAATTAAAATGCCAGAAAGCTCATTACTTTTCAAATCTCTTAATGAAAGAATCAAAAAAACATAGAGATATATAAAATAAAAACAAATCTAAATCAAAAGGTCTCATTTTTCTGAGTAGTGTTTCAGTGAAGGCTAGTCTAATCACAAAGAGTAATTCTTCTCACAGCAAAGCAATTACCTGAAAAGTTTCCCGTTCCTTTTGAGTCTTTTGGTTATACCATGGTTCATCATTGTATGGGGAACTTTGCCAAACATACTTAAGAGTTGTGCATACTGCAGCTTTGGTCAGTAAGATAAATAAATAAACAATCAAGAAGGCATTAATAGATCTGAAAAACAAGATTGTATGCCTAGTTACTTAAGATATAAACAAAACAGAAATGTAAATGTTCAATTTGAGTCTACTTTAGTCTTAACTAAGCGAAAGCGTCTCCTGTGTATGCTATATAATCACAGCCCAATGTTTTTATGTAAGAACTTTAATGATCACAGCTGAAGAATCACTGTTTAAGTGGCAAAATGGAAAATCTAGCCCTGGACTGTTTATTGATCACTAATGTTCCCCAAGGCACAATATCTGGCTAGTCAAATACACCTTTACCAAGGTTCCTGTAAAATAACTGGAAATAGACATATCCATATGTTTTAGTAACTACTTAACCTCTATGAAAAGTGTATTGCCTCTCCCCGCCAAAAGACTAAATATTTCAAATTAAAGGTAGAATAGCAAATGTGAATCCCATTTTTAACAGCATAATTCTGAATAAGACACAATGAATCATATCCATTCCTGCAAAGAGAAGAGTATGTCTGGCATGGTGGTGTCTATAAACCCCCGTAGCTGGATTTATATTGGCAGGCAGGAGGATTACAATATCAAGACCATCCTCAGCTTAAGTAGCTAGTTTAAAATCAGTCTGTGCTGCAAGAGACTCTCTTCCCCCACCTCTCTCCCTCTCTGTCTGTCTGTCTCTCTCTGTCTCTTTGTCTGTCTTACACAGAGAGAGAGAGGCACGCACACACACGTGTGTTGTATACACAGATACACAAACAAAAATTTAGTTAAAATTGAATTAAATTTTAAAAATTAATTAAAATTAAAAAAGAGAAACCTCTGTTAGTGTCACCTTACTTGCTCTACCACTCCAATGTCTATCTCAACAATAATGTAGAACTAACATACACATATCAACTAAATGACCCCAAATCCAGCAACAGAAGGAAAAGAATTTACACTTTACATAAATGGTATCATTTAAAAACTATGTAGGCTTATTGAAGTCATGTACCATCTTGGAGACCCTTTCTTCATTTCTAATATAAATAACTTCATAGGATTATTTAGAGGATTGAATCAAATCAAATCAGAAATAAATTAATGAGGACCACTTCAGAAGCAGAAATATGTGCTCAAAATGGTAGTTACTGTTATTGTGGGTTCTGATTTCTGCTATTGCTATTTGGAGTTACTGAAGAAGTAACTATTTCAATCAACATTGACTAAAATAAAATAGTGGTTCATACTAACTTTTCAACAGCAGAACATTTCTGAGATTTCCCTTGGTAGTTCAAAGCCATTTTGGTTTCCATCCCAGTGTAAACAGCAACTCCTAAAGAATAACAGAATGTAACAAAAACCTAGTTATTGGTAAATTTGTTAGCCAACACCCTGCCTATTTGGTTCTGTGCATTTTTCAGTCTATGATGGTGAGAATTCAAAGTTTTCTTTCTACTCATTGTTGATATTATTAATTATATTAAAATTTAAGTAGGATACAATGTCAGTCATGTTAATTAAATTTTCAGCACATAAATATACATTGAGAATAAAAGGCAGGTATCTGCCATGTTCACTTTTAGCATGCATTATTTTTTTCTCCATAGATTTTAATAAACATTTTAACAGCATATGTTTAAAGTTGTTCACCATATATCTTCTTGGTATTTTTAAGTGTGGCTCCTTTCAGCAAAAGATTTTCAGGTCCCAAAGACCTAAATAAAAAAGAAGCACACTTTATTTAAACAATGTATATAATGTCATCAACACTGGGGACAGATTTTTGCCCTAACATACACCTATCTCCGAGGGCTTCAAAATGTATCTATTTCCACCATATGCTTACTCCCCAGGATGAGCAGACGGATCCCTCCTTCCATCTGATGTGACTTGAGGGTACAGCACAGATGGAAGCAGTCCAGGAGTAGCCAGCAACAAGCAAAGGTTAAAAAAAAAAGGTACAGAAGGATCAAAAGCTTATGATTCATAGATGGCAAAACAAGAGCTACAAGAAGTGAGAAATAGAGGATCACAGATAAAAGACTGAGAAGGCAAATGACAAGCTGCAAAACCACAATGATGTCTTTGTAGTGAATAAAATTGATTTCTGGGGGATTAAGGCAAAGTGAAAAACTGAGGCACTTAATTCCATGATAAAGGAGGAAAGAAAGCACCCTGTTCGTATGCATTGCCTCAGAAATGATGAACCTTATATTTTACTTAGGTCCAAGCAATTCTTCTAGCACTTTCCTCACTGTCTAGAGCCGTACTTGCTCTCCCATAAACCACTTTTCTTCAACGTTATTTTCATCCTTCTCAGCCATTATACAAGCAGGGAAAATATATGCAATGTCTAGAACAGGTTTGGGAAAGCAGGTACAAAGCTCTGCTCTTTTATATTTTTGAATGAAAACTCATGTCTATAATGATTAGGTTTGTATGGATGTACCTTGCCACAGAGTGTGTATGAGTAGCAGTCAGAGGATAAGGTTTTTTGGAGTCAGTTCTCTCCTTTCAACTTTAAAGTGGGTTCTGGGGATTAAGGGGGAGTGGGTGGGTAGGGGATTGGGGGGGTTGGTATGGGGGACTTTTGGGATAGCATTGGAAATGTAAACAAGGAAAATACCTAATAAAAAAAAGAGAGAGAAAAAAAAGTGGGTTCTAGAGATTTGGGGCAAGTATCTTTATTGGTTGAAACATTTGGCTGGTCCCATGGAGCTCTGTTTGGGTTTTTGTTTTTGGAAACCCTATGTATTTATTTCAATAATAATCTACCCAAATACAGAGAAACCCTACCACCACAACCCTACTAGTCAAAAGGTTACTTAGCTATCTTCTTTTCAATATATTTAAAGAAAGGCATCTGACTAATTTAGTGGGTTTAAAAGAGAAATATCCCTCCTTTCAAAAGGATAGATAAAAGGAATATCAAACTAACCTGGCAACAGCCTCAATACTATTACTATAGATACTGATTCGCCCAACAAACCTGTTAAAACAAAACAAAACAAGACAACATACTAGCAAGTATAAAATCCAAATAGCAGCAATTGGAAATTCATCAGATTAAAAAGAATAAAAGAATAAAATTCTGAATAAATTGAAAATTCATTGAAAATTTTACTAAGCTTCTGAAAAAAGTCAAAATTATAAATTATATAAAACTTAAACCTAACCTTTAAAATAATATTACAAGTTTTAGGAGTATATACAAAGATTTTAAATCAACTAAAATTCTACTTGGTTATCAATATACACAATACCTCCTATGACACCTTTCTACAAATAATGTGGCTTTTATTTTAGATTCATGTGGAGAAGAATGGTTTTTCTCCTTAAAGGTGGAGAAACGTTTGGTTTGGTTTGGTTTTAGTTTGAGACAGAGTTTCTCTGTGTAACAGTTCTGGCTATCCTGGAACTCATTCTGTAGATCATCTGGCCTCAGACTCGCAGAGATTCACCTGCCTCTGCCTCTCAAGTACTGGAACTAAGGCATGCACCACCACTGCCCAGCTGTGGCTCTAGTTCTTAGTGTCAAGGTGAACATAACAAAGAGAAAGAGGAAACAAAGAATGAAAGGGAAGGCAACATTCTCATAATAGGATAATTTTCTCTACTGCTCCATATCAGAGAAAACAAATTCCAGACATTTAGTCTTCCAGCATGAATTAACATGATGGATTGCAGCCAGGCATGGTGGCGCACGCCTTTAATCCCAGCACTCAGGAGGCATAGACAGGAGGATTTCTGAGTTCGAGGCCAGCCTGGTCTACAAAGTGAGTTCCAGGATAGCCAGGGCTATAAAGAGAAACCCTGTCTTGAAAGACCAAAACAAAACAAAACAAACCATGATGGATTGCTTACATAGCAGATGTTATGTGCAACAGTGGTATAGAATGAAATTAGTTAAAAACTATTACTATATCTTCGGCAGTACCATACCCTAATCAAACTAATGAGTCTTAGATTCTAATGTCAAATTTTTTTGACAACCACAATGAATATTTATCAGAAACATACATCCAAGAACCAGAAGAAAAATATAACATTTTATTGGTCCTTGAACTTAATGGCTTAAGGT
The DNA here is from genome assembly GCF_000001635.26 of Mus musculus. Classification (NCBI taxonomy): domain Eukaryota; kingdom Metazoa; phylum Chordata; class Mammalia; order Rodentia; family Muridae; genus Mus; species Mus musculus. The sequence continues at coordinate 60,294,750 of NC_000086.7, forward strand.
GGACCACAGATAGCCTATTTGTAATCTTCAGTTCATCATACTCACTAACAAGAAAGGATGACATGCCTATTAATTGGACTGTCCCATCTTCTCCTTTTTTGATCACGTTGGCTAAGATGCGAAAGGTTTATTTTTGTTTTAATTAACTCTAGATACTCTATTAGTCTAATAGATGAAGCTTAGGTTAACCATCTAAAAAACTGATCCAAGTAACTAAAAGAAAAGAAAAACATAGGACGCTTGGGTCCATAATGATTTATCTTAAGCTGGTAATGAGCAAGGCTAATTTGATTCATCTCCCTTCCTTGGAATAAGAACAGCTTATAAAAACATACAAAGAGCAAGCTGGTAAATAAGCAGTGGGTATTTCTTTGCTACACTGGTAGGAAAAAGAAGCAGAGACAACAGACATAAGTAAGGTGAAGCAAGGTCTTCTTACCTGTAGAGATCAGGTTGAGGCTGCTCACATTCAATTGTTGCTCGGAGATTATCAATGGATTCGGCTGTACACAGTGCAATGGTATCTCGTACTGCATAATGTGTCTATATGACAGCAGAAGATAATCAAATATAAATTATTTCTTTTTTTATAACTATATAAAACTGGTTCCAGAAACAGCAATGTTTAACAGTAATAGGGATCAGCGAATATTACAAATGTTGATGGATATTACCCACCAAATATAGGATACTATTTTAAACTACCAACAACTAGATAATTATCTCTGCCTCAAAAGGATTTCAAAGGGAAAAGAAAAACAACTTAAAACTTTCCTTGAAACTGACAGTTGAGAGTATTGCATTTGTAGCATGCATATAGTTAACTGAAATCCCCATGAAGATTTGAAGAAATCATTAATGGTTCCATTACACAAACAGATTTTTCTTATACAAACAATTTAAGTAATGATTTTGAAACTGTTCAACATGGGTATATTTTATATAGAAGCAGGAAAAGAATGTCTTATGTTCAATGATTAAGACACTTTGTGTGTGTGTGTGTGTGTGTGTGTGTGTGTGTGTGTGTGTGTGTGTGTGTGTGTAAAACACTCTTAATTTATCCAAATGAAAGACAAGGTCCAATGAACCTATTTATAAACTGTGAGCAAACGTTAGTGCAAATTCAAGTATTATGTACAAGGGAAAGCTGGTGACAGTCTTTAGAGATATTAGAGAACTTCTTGCTCTAAATTTAAAACTACTGACTGACTTTAAGCTCTCTGATTTATTACCACTTAATGAATAAAAGAAAACTGAAAATTTCTTTCTCTACACAATATTTTCCATGTTAGAGAATCTTTAGGTAGATTTCTGTATTTTATTCTGATAATTCCTAAAATGTAATTCAGTTTTTGAACAGTTGAGACACCAATAATTTAGTGCCCTGTGTTTGAAACGCAGAATCAGTAAATAGTAACAGGTAACACATCTATCTATCTATCTATCTATCTATCTATCTATCTATCTATCTATCTATCTATCTACCTACCTACCTACCTATCTATCTATCTATCTATCTATCTAATTTTATGTATATGGGCATTTGGGATATAAGCATGTCTGTCCACCACTTGTGTCCCCATTGTCGGAGAAGGTCAGAGAATTGTATCTCCTAGAACTTGAATTACAGATGGTTTGTGAGCTACTATGTAGGTTCTAGGAATTGAACCTGGGCCTCTAGACGAACAGTCAGTGCCCGTAACTATGGAGCTATTCCACCAGACTCAGAATTAATCTTTTAAACAAAATTACACAATTCTTTAAAAATAAAAGTAGATCAATTAAAAAGTTATAGTACTTGAAGCCATTCTGGTATTTATGTAGTTTTAGCTCACAAGTATTCTCAACTATAAACATCTAGATGTACCTCAGTGGTAGTTCTACTGTGCATGTGTGAGCCTAGATCTCAGTCCTAAGTACAATAACAAAAACACTAACAAAAAGCCTAAATAAAATGTTAATTGAACTATATCAATATTAAATTTAAGTGGTACTACAAAAATTGTAATGGCTCTTTTGTAGGGGCCCAAACAACACAATCCTATTCTCCCAATTGGGCATTTACTTAGAAGCTAAGGTAATTACATAATAGCTGTCTACAAATACAAACCTTTCATAAAATGAGTTAAGGGACTAAAAAGTGTTAGGAGACAGTACTGTCTTATTAACCATTCTGAAAATAAAACACTCAACAGGTTTAATCTCCATTACCTTGCAATTAGATTCACCATCAAGACTGGCTGTAGTGACATAACAGGTTCCATCAGTTGTGCAGGATGACAGAAGTATAAGATCACAGGGAAAGGTTTCATTTGCCTGTACTTCTACTACATCACCAACCTAAAACAGCAGAATAAATATTTTAAATCCTAAACAAAGCATTTAGTATACCTAACATTTAAGCTAAAATGTTAATAGACATTATAGATCTGAGGCTTGGAGAGTATCTAAGCATCATATACCACATGCAAAGAGATGAATCTATTATTGGGCACTCAGAATTTTGTTTAAGGTCATAGGCCTTAGTATGCTTTCAGAGTATCTTAGCACTGTTGTGTAATAAATATCCTGACATCCATGTTCTGTTCTCTGCTATTTCTGGCATTGACATATAATAAGACAATTATCATTGCCATTTCAAGAATAAAACAAGAAAACCTATAGGTTTCAAATTAGGTACTTCAAGACAGAACCCTCCACATCTTCATTTTGAACCACATATATGTCAGCATTATTTTGTCTGTAGTTGTGATTATTCGGTTCCTTCTAGTGTTTGAAAACCTCAGGTAATATAATATGGGAGTGGTGGACTTTTCCATATGTTAATTTAGCTTTCCAATAATTCATCTATTAAGAAGACTCACTTTATATAACAATAAAATCTCATATAAGCTAGAAGAATCACTTTATAGAGCAATAATAATCACTTATCAGCAAGTATGCTAACCCCAACAAGAGGAAAACCTTGAGAGATGAAACCTTGAACCATTCAATGATGCAGAGAACAAAGCCCTAGTTCATGTCTCAGATTTGTGACTAAATGATATGACCTTAGGTAAAAGTCTTAGATGATTACAATGACTGCAGAAGATGCATGTTTGAAATGATACAAAGAAAACATTAAGTAATGTGCCTGCCCTGCCTTATTGGAGCTCCATCTTCCTCTGGTCCCACACCTCTACCTATAATATTGAATTAGCACTCTGTTCTTCATCCTAGAGCTCTGTATGCCTCCAGTGAGGCCTGCTCTAACCCAAGATACACAGGTGAGAGAGCCACACCTAAACAGCCACCAGTCCCCATCAAGAACACAAGCTGGATATGTATCAAAAGATGGCCTAGTCGGCCATCACTGGAAAGAGAGGCCCATTGGACTTGCAAACTTTATATGCCCCAGTACAGGGGAACGCCAGGGCCAAAAAATGGGAATGGGTGGGTAGGGGAGTGGGGGGGGTGTGGGGAACTTTTGGGATAGCATTGGAAATGTAATTGAGGAAAATACGTGATAATAATTTAAAAAAAAAAAAAAGAACACAAGCTGGGAAGCTTTGAGCTCTGCCTGGCCATATCAGAGCTCCATCTTCCTTCTGGCCCACACCTCCACCTGCAATAGAGGATCAGCACACCCATCTCCAGCCACAGCTCTCTTGCCTCTCCAGAGGTCCTCGGCTATCTGGGACAGCCAGTCCCAGAGGCTTACTACTCTCAAGGGATACCAGGCCAGCCAATATCAGAAACAACCAAATAGCAAAAAGTTAGTACAATATGGTACCATAAGAATGCAGCCCTCCTACTACAGAAACCAATGGATATTGTACCACACCTGAAGAGCAAGACTGACCTTCAATCTCATCTCATGAAGAAGATAGAGGCCCTTAAAGAAGATATAAATAAATATCTTCAAGAAACAGGAAAACACAATCAACCAGGTAGAAACCCTTAAAGAGGAAACAAATCCCTTAAAGACATAGAGGAAAATGCAAACAAACAGGTGAAGTAAATGAAGAAAATAGTCCAAGACATAAAGATGGAAATAGAAGCAATAAAAAAACACAAGTGCAGGCAATCCTGGAAATGGAAAACCTAGGAAAGAGAACAGGAACTACAGATATAAGCATCACCAACAAACTACAAGAGATAGGAGACAGAATCTCAGGTGTAGAAGATACCATACAAGTAAGTGGATATAATGGTCAAAGAAAATATCAAATGTAAGAAGTTCCTAACTCAAAACATCAAGAAAATTTGGGACACTATAAAAAGACCAAACGTAAGAATGATAGGAATAGAGGAGAGTAAAGATTCCAAGTTCAAAGTGCCAGAAAATAATCTTCAATAAAATCATAGAAGAAAACTTCCCTAAACTGAAAAGGTCCCTAAAACAGTCAAGAAGCCTACAGAACACTAAAAAGAATAGACCAGAAAAAAATGCATCCCACCATATAATAATTGAAACACTAAATGTTCAGAAGAAATAATATGAAAAGCCACAAGAGAAAAAGACCAAGTAACATAAAGGAAGACCTATCAGAATTACACTGGATTTCTAAATAGAGACTCTAAAAGCCAGAATACCCTGAGCAGGTGTCTTGAAGACCCTAAGATGCCATCCCAGGCTCCTATACCCAGTAAAACTCTCAATCACCATAGATGGAGAAGCCAAAATATTCCATGACTAAATGACATTTAAACAATATCTTTCTATTAATCCAGTTTAGCAGAGGATACTACAAGGAAACCTCCAACACAAGGAGGTAACTGTACCCAGGGAAACACAAGAAATTAATAATCTCACAGAAAAAACAAAAGAGCACACACACAGTATCACATCCAACAATAAAAATAATAGGAGCTAATAATCATAATATCTCTCAACATCAATTGACTCAATTCACCAATAAAAAGACACAGGCTAACAGAATGGATGCAAAACCGGAATCCATCATTCTGATGCATATGAGGAAGACAGCTTGGCAACAAAGATAGGCACTACATCAGAATAGAGTGCTAAAAAAAGATTTTCCAAGCAAACAGATGCAAGAAACAAGTTGGAGTAGCCATTCTAATAACCAATAAAATAGACTCTCAATTAAAAGTTATCAAAAGACATAGGGAAGGACACTTCATACTCATCAAAGGAAAACTCCAACAAGAGGTAGTGTCAATTCTGAATATCTATGCCCCAAATGCAAGGGCATCTACCCACATTCATAAGCTCAAATCACATAATAGTGGAGACTTCAACACCCCATTCTCACCAAGGAACAGGTCATTGAAACAGAAGACAAACAGAAACAATAAAACCAACAGACCTTATGAATCAAATGGATCCAGCAGTTATCTACAGAACCTTTTATCCCAAAACAAAAAGAATACACCTTCTTCCTAGCATCTTATGGTTCCTTCTCCAAAAATTAACCATATAATCAGGTACAAAGTAAGCCTCAACAGTGCCTCCATAAAGTTAGAAAGTTCTCATACCAGCAATTTAAACACACACCAAAAAGCTCTAGAAGAAAAAACAAAACAAGCATACCCAAGAGGAATAGAATGCAGGAGATAATCAAAATCAGGGCTGAAATCAATCACAGAAAAAAAATTACAAAGAATCAATGAAACCAAGAGCTATTTCTTTCAGAAAACCAACAAGATTGAAAAACTCTTAGCCAAACTAACTAAAAGGCACAGAGATAGTATCCAGATTAACAAAATAAAAAATGAACAGGGAAACACAACAAAAATCGAGGAAATTCAAAAACATCAGATCTTACTACAAAACCCTACACTCCACAAAACTGGAAAATATTAACATAATAGATGAATTTCTATACAGACACCACTTGACAAAGTTAAATCAAGATCAGGTAAATTAATTAAACAGTCCTACAATTCCCAAGGAAATATAAGCACTCTCAGCACACCCCCCCCCCCCAAAAGCCCCGGGGCCAGATGGTTTTAGTACAGAATTCTACCAGACCCTCAAAGAAGAGCTAATACCAATACTTCTCAAACTATTCCACATAACAGAAACAGAAGGAATACTACCTAATTCATTCTATGAGGCCATAGACACCCTGATACCTAAACCATACAAAGACTCAAGAAATAAAGAGCGCTTCAGACCAATTTTGCTTATGAACCTTACTGCAAAAACACTCAATAAAATTCTCACAAGCTAAATCCAAGTAAACACCAAAAACATCATTCATCATGATCAAGTAGGCTTCATGCCAGGGAAGCCAGGATGGTTCAATAAAGGAAAATCCATCAATATAATCCACGATATAAACAAACTGAAAGAAAAAAATCATATGATATCCCACTAGATACTGAAAAAGCCTTTCACAAAACCCAACATCCCTTCATGTTAAAACTCTTGGAGAGATCAAGGATTCAAAGCATATACCTAAACATAATAAAAACAACATATAGCAAGCTAATAGCCAACATTAAATTAAATGGAGAAAAATACAAATCAATCCCACTAAAATCAGGGAAAAGACTGGGCTGCCCACTCTCTCCTATCTATTCAATATAATACTTGAAGTTCAAGCTAGAGCAATAAGACAATAAAAGAAGATCAAGAGGATACACATTGAAAAGAAAGAAGTCAAAGTATTTCTATTTCCAGATGATATGACAGTATACATAAGCAACCCACAAAATTCCAGAGAGGACCTTTAGCTGAGAAGCAGCTTCAGTAAAGAAACTGGATATAAAACTAACTTAGAGAAATCAGTAGCCCTCCTTTATAAAAATGATAAATGGGCCAAGAAAGAAATTAGGGAAAACAATAACCTTTACAATAGCCACAAATAATATAAAACATCTTGTTTTAACTCTAACCAAGCAAGTAAAAGATCTGTACACAAGAACATCAAGTTCTTGAAGAAATAAGCTGAAGAAGATATCAGAAAAAGGAGAATTTTACCCATGCTCATTAATAGGTAGGATTAACATAGTGAAAATGGCCATCTTGCCAAAAGCAATCTACAGATATAATGCGATTCCCATAAAAAATGCCAACATAATTTTTTATAGACCTTAAAGGAATTCTCCACTTCACATGGAAAAACAAAAAAAACCCAGGACAACCAAAACAATCATGAACAATAAAAGAACTTCTGAAGTAATCACCATCCCAGACCTCAAACTAACTGTACAGAGCAATAGTGATAAAAACTGTATGGTACTGGTACAGAGACAGTCAGGTAGATCAAGAGAATCAAATCAAATACTCAGAAATAAACCCACACAACTGTTAACACTTGATTTTTGGTAAAGAAGCCAAAAGAATACAATGGAAAAAAGAAAGCATCTTCAACAAATGGTGCTGGTCTCACTGAGTGTCTACATGTAGAAAAATGAAAATAGAACCAGATTTATCATCCTGCATAAAACTCACATTCAAGTGGATCAAGGACTCCAACATAAAAACCGGATACACTACATATCAGGGAAGAGAAAGTGGGAAAGAGCCTTGAATGCATTGGTACAGGATACAGTTTCCTGAACAGAACATCAGTAGCTCAAGCTCTAATAGCAAAAATTGATAAATGGGACCTCATGAAACTGCAAAGCCTCTATAAGGCAAAGGGCATTGTCAATAGAACAAAACAGCAGCCTACAGACTGAGAAAGGATCTTTACCAATCCTACATCTGACAAAGGACTAATACCCCAAATTTATAAAGAACTTAAGAAGTTAGATACCAACAACTCAAATAACCCCATTAAAAATGGGGTACAGAGGCCGGGCGTGGTGGTGCACACCTTTAATCCCAGCACTCGGGAGGCAGAGGCAGGCCGATTTCTGAGTTCGAGGCCAGCCTGGTCTACAAAATGAGTTCTAGGACAGCCAGGGCTATCCAGAGAAACCCTGTCTCGAGAAACCAAAAAAAAAAAAAAAAGAGTACAGAAACTTAGAATACCTAAGATACAGTTTGCAAAACACATGAAACTCAAGAAGAAGGAAGACCAAAGTGTGGATACTTCCCTTCTTCTTAGAATGGGGAACAAAAGACCATCCAGAGACTGCCCCACCTGCGGATCCATCCCATATACAACCACTAAACCCAGACACTATTGCATATGCCAGCAAGATTTTGCTGACAGGACCCTGATATACCTATCTCTTGTGAGGCTATGCCAGTGCCTGGCAAATATAGAAGTGGATGCTCACAGTCATACAGGGCCCCTAATGAAGGAGCTAGAGAAAGTACAGAAGATAAATTTTTAGGGAAAGTAAAATTATCCTGCATGATATTACAATGTCATATATTTGTCAAACCTCATAGAATTCACAGCACTAAAAGTGAACTCTAATATAAACTAAACTTTATGTGCCAAAGGAGGTTTACTGAGGCTCATAATAGAAAAAGATTCTTGTGGGACAGAACACTGGCTATACAGCTAGACTTTTTCTGTTAAATTTTGCTGTGAACATAAAACTGTTGTAAACAGCAAAGCTTACTGCTTTAAAAACACCTATTAGCAACCAAAAATGTTTGATATGTTCAAATATAAATGTCATTTTGTAGAGCTCTTACTTGGTAGAAGTAAACAATGCTTAATTTGAATAAAATATAAATACCACCTTGCTCTGAAAATATAAAGAGTACACTCTCTATGCAAAAACACTTTTATGGTTCATTAAAAATTACCATAAGGATAAAAATACTAACACAGGCATATACCCAAAAGAACTGAAAACTGATATTCAAACAAAACCTTGTCCTTGAATGTTCAGAGCAGCAGTATAGATAGCAGCCCCAAACAGAAACATTAGCTAGCGAATAAAAAAAAAGTGGTATACAAATAGAATATATTATCATCTAGCCATCAAAACAATGAATTATTGACATATACTACAACACAAATAGCTCTAAAATATTCTAATACAGTTCAGGAACTGTATTATCAAATTCGTGTAAAATATTAAAACTGTAAGTTCATTGAGAATGAAAAGGTTCATGTTTACAATACTTGGGTTGAAGAAATAATATACAATGAGTAAGGTGTTTCCTTTTCTGCTCATGTAAATAGTGATGGTTTTATAGCATTGTAAATGTAAATAAATGATACTAATTTGTATACTTACTTTCTTTTGTGAAGAGACAGGGTTGAGATAGAGTTTCTCGGTAAAGCCTTGGCTATCCTAGAATGCATTATGTAGACCAAACTCACAAAGATCCACTTGCCTCCCACATACTGGGATTAAAGGCATAAGCCACTACCACCCTATTCATATACTTTGAAGTGTACATTTTTACTATGTGGGACTTTTTGCAGTTATCCTGAGTGGGAGGCCAGCAGGATATCTTGATTCTGAACCACAGAACTCATGTCAGGAGAAAACTGACTCCAAAAAGTTGTCTTCTGAACTACACATATGCCATTACACACACACACACACACACACACACACACCAGGAAGAAGAGTAGTTTTAAAAGAGAGTGATCTAGTAAAGTAGTACCTTGATTTTTTCACTTTCTTTCCTCACTCGCTTTGCATTTTCAATAATATAAACAGCACTTTTGTTAACTTCATTATCAGCTCTGTGTCTAAGCCAATCTTCATACCCCTATAAGAAAAGAAAAATTTTAAGTTTATAGTGTTAATTTCAACATAGAATGCTACAGATACATTGATGCACATATTCTTAGACAATTTAAGGCACACTTTATAAACATATTCCTTAGGCAAATAGCTTTATTGTATTATAAGGTTCCTTAATTCTTCAGATATATATTATAGGTAACATAGGCATTACAGCCATAACATTCTTCATTGAGAAAATCTACGATTTATGCTTATAATGCTCTAATGAATGCGTTTGTTTTCTATATGTATCTAAAAAATTAAAGAACATTGTAATTACTTCTACTTTGTTAAAAATGTATTCATTGTTATTTTATGTATTGGTGTTTTGCCTTCATATATACCTGTGCACCATATCTGTGCAGTGCCTGGGAAGGAAGCAAGAAAAGAGTATCCGGTCTCCTGGACTTGGAGTTCCAGATGGTTGTGAACCACCATGTGGGTGCTAGGACTAGAACTAGGTCCTTTGCAAGAGCACAGTGCTATTAACCACTGAGTCATCTCTCCAGCAGCTCTCTCTTTTAATTTGAAAATATAAATGTTCTTACTTTTTATTTTTGAATAAATCTAATCACTTAGAAATGTAATTCTTCTCATGTAGAAAGTAGAAAATTTCAAAACATTTTGAAAATGTTTTGCCAGAGAATTTACATATTATAGAGACAACAATTAAAATTCTCCACTAACTTATTTAAAGGAAATAGAAATTGGTGACTTTTTAGAATTAAAAAATAATCATAGAGATATTTAATGGTTTATTTTCCTTTGGGCTTTTCATGTGGAAGAGATTTAAGCTAAAAGGGCTAAGGAATCATGATGTTCATTTGAACATGACTTCCTCCTTTTTATATCCAATGTTTTGCCCCTCATTGTAATATCTGTGCCTTTTCAAATATATGCTTGAACAGAACAATCTCTTGGTCAACTTTTCTCCCCCCCCCTTTTTTTTTTTTTGGTCCTCATTCCTATTCTGTCCCTCTTCGTGAAAATACTAGGCATTTTATAGGGTACATTCTCTGGTGCTTAAGACGAAAGGAAAGATAGAACATGACCTAGTATTGGGAGTAAAATGAATCAGTAAGAAAGCCCTTTTGAAAGCCATACATGCTATTCTTGGAACTAAAAATTTATTATAATAAGGAAAATAATCTTATTAGCCAAAGGGAAAGAGCATTCCAAGTCTTTATTTAGCAATGAAATACATGATATTTATAAAATTCCTGGTAGGCAAGAGAGAGGATCAGAAAACCCCAGGAGGAAAGGTAACCTTTTTCTTTCAATTTACAAGTTTCCTTAAGGTACTACCTAAAAATGTGTTTGCAAATAAGCAGATCCTGCGGTCTGTCTCTAAATATAGGAAATGCACCCCTCATTTAAGGTTTTCTATTGAAAATTTCAATTTTATTTGGATAATTTTAAGGGTATTAATACACACAATGGTCAAAATACTTCAAAGACAATCAACATCATCTGTGAGAGCTTACCAACTCTGACGAGAGAGATAGTCTTCCCTATCTATCACCCTGCTCAATAGTAGTAGTGATAAGTTCAAGTTATTTGTGTTCTTTCTAAATCTTTTTATTGAATCCTTGTGAGTTTCATATCATTTACCCCAGTTCCACTCATCACCCTGCCTCATATATCTACCCTCTGCCCTTGCAACCTCTCCCCAAAATAAAAACAAAAACCCAACCCCCCCCCCAAACACACACACACACACACACACACACACCCAAAGCATAGAAGGCATCTCACTGTGGAAACTGCAGTACATCACAATGCGTCCCACAGTTTATCCCTCTGTCCACACATCTTCATCTGCAAATAATGTTCACTGCAATGAGTCAGTGCACCAGCTCTCCCTTATCCACACCACCAGGGCAAGCTCTCTAGCACTGCTCCAGCTAGGCCTCCCAATGCTGTCATCTGCAGGAGGCAGGGTCACCTCTCTTGCTCTTGTGCCCTCAGGAGCTGGCTCACTGGCATGCACTACTCCAGAGTCAGCTTCAATGTGCTGCCAAGTCAGGGTTTGGGGCCCACTCTCCCAGTGCTGCAGTCTTCGAGGGGGCAAGACTAGCCCTCCAACTCTCATGGTCTCAGGGCCAGTTCTCACTACTAGCGGTGGGAGGTAGGGAGAGCCTTGCCCCTGCCCCCATACTATCTCATGACAGAAAATTAGAGGGCCAACTCTCCTGCACTCTTGCCCTCGGGGCCAGCTTACCTGAATCAGTCAGTCGGTCTGTCTATCTGTCTGTCCGCCCATCCATCCGTCCATCCATCCCCCCACCCACCTGCTTGCATGTATGTCTGTGTGAGAATGCCAGGTCCCCTAGAACTAGACTTATAAACAGTTGTAAGCTATCATGTAAGTGCTGAAAATTGAACCCTTGGAAGAGCAGCCAGTGTTCTTAACAGCTGAGCCATCTCTCTAGCCTGAAGTATTTGTATTAAATTCTGTACGATAGACAATAACAATTAAAATTCATTGGAGTAGGAAATTTTAAGAATGAACAGTAAAAATCCCACTTCCTGTTTCTCTACTGAGATGGACTTTCTACTTGTCCTTTCTATTATGCTTCTATCTTACACACACACACACACACACACACACACACACACACACACACACCACATGCACACACACCACACATGCACACACGAGGAAAAGAGTAAATAAATTAAAAATGTTATTATCAGCTTACTTTAATAGGTTTTCAACAGGAATCAAATATAAACTAAAACCATCAAAATATTGTCCACAGTATATAAATATGAAAAAGAATACTTACAAGAAAATTCAAATTAGCTTTCATTAAAGGACAGGCATAGTTTATGTGAGAAATTTACCTGCTTGATTGCTGTAACAGTTATAACGAAAAAAAGTGGAAGTCCACTGGTAACTGGGCTGGTTGGTGTGTCTACTGTGACCTAGGTAGAGAAATTAAATTGAAAATAAAATTAGCTATTAACTCATGTTTAGAATTTATATGCTGCAAATATTTTAGATAAAATATATTCTACTAGTGAGATGAATATTAATTTTAATTATAATAAAACAATCTATATAACAGTTTAAGAAAATTTAGCACTAGTTTTCACCCAGCTTAGATGATCCCATTTTCAGCAATGTTCACGTTGATTTACCAGCTAATATCTGAGAAGCATTCTGCAAGGCCCTGTACTTTTACCATCCAGCCTCTAGAGATCTTGGCTAATGAAGAAAGAAAGAAGTCCGTGCCTTCCCATAAAACTAGCATACAGATGCTAAGATCTGTGGGGCAGTTAGGAGTTAACTAGCTCAAAGGAACTTTTCCAGGTACAATGAGCAATGTACACAAAGTTTCTCTTTTAGAAGGGGAAGTGACATGTGTTCAAGGAAATAAAGAAAAATAGTGCTAAAAAAGTGTGGTGTGAGATAGGCTGGGGAGGCAGGCATGAGTCAAACCATACAGAGAAAGCTGTTGGCTGTTAACTATTCATTCCACAATGGGAAAGATTTTACACAGAGAATGATAACATGAAAATTTATTCTCAATGCTGTATGAAGGATAGACTAAAAAAGAATAAAGATGGAGGCTAGGAGTCTACTTGGGAGGCTATTGCCCTGAGACAAGTGAAAGATAGATCAGGGTAGAAGAAATATGGAAAGAAATACTGAAGATATTCAGAAAGAAAGACGGTACCATTGGTAAGTAATGAGCTATAACTATGGATAGTAGATGTCTTGCAAGTGCTTGGTTAACATGCTTGAGTGAATGCTGTTTTTACTAAAATAGCTGCATATGTATCAGAAGATGGCCTAGTCGGCCATCAGTGGAAAGAGAGGCCCATTGGTCATGCAAACTTTTCAGTACAGGGGAACGCCAGGGCCAAGAAGTGGGAGTGGGTGGGTAGGGGAGTGGGGGGGAGGGTATGGGGGACTTTTGGGATAGCATTGGAAATGTAAATGAAGAAAATACCTAATAAAAAAAATCTAAAAAAAAGAAAGAAAGAAAGAAAAATGGAAGGAGAACTAGATTTGGGGATGGGATTTTTGCTACAATCTGCCTTTCCATTATTACACTAGCATCTCCAACATCCAGCCAGACCTATCCCTGACACACAGAGGAATACACAGAAGACTTTTACAAGGCCTTTATGCAACCTCCTCTCTATTCCTGGGATGCTTGCCTTGCATTATCTGCCACAGAAACCTCTTCAAAATTCAGTTCAACTATCATGCACTTTTGAAGCCCTTTTAAGTTCTTCTTCAGTTAAAATTTATTTTAACTTTCATGGCATAGTTTTAGTAGTTTGCTGAATCTTTAATGGCTTTTACTACATTAAATTAAGTGAAAATACAACGTTGTTATAAATTCCTTAAGGGTAGAGAAAAGCAGTATTTTGATCATATTTTGTTTTGGGGACTAGTGCACAATACACAATAGGCAGTCGGCATATATTTGTTCAAATGAATTTAATTAAATACACTGAATTACTCATTCAAAAAGATTTTTTTATTGTAGTTCATGTTTCTAAGACATCTGACCATGGATATAAGAGTTCATTCCTAAACACCTCATTTACTACTGAAATTGACTCTCTCCTAAATTCTTTGGAAGGAAATTCCAAAGTGTACACTATAAAAGAGGTAAGAATCAAAAGTATTATTTATAAAGAAACTTTTAAAAAAATCTTTCTACTGAAATTTACTTGTTCCAGACTGGTTTCAAGGAGCAGGCAGGCATAAGTTAAATTATCATACCATTTAGTCAAAGCCTCAGAGTTCTTAAACAAAAGCTCTCAAAGTTACCAAAGCATCTGAGCAACTTCATAGTCATTTTTCTGCTTCATTTAAAAAGATGAGGAGTATCATTACAGTTACTATTTTATAAATGAATGAAAAAATATAAAACCTATGCAGCTCAAAATATAGGATATGATTTAAAAATGACTAAAATTTAAAATAGAAAGCAGTAGAAGGAATGCTGAGAAGCACGTTGACTTATTAGACTTTCAAACCACAAGCAAGCAGGTGAGTGGGGCACAGAGAAAGCAGGACTCAAAAAAAATAAGCTAAACCTCTTTAACAAAATTAAACTCAAACTACATTCAATTTTGATATATGCTAAATCACTAAGCTGTAATACAATGTATACTCTAAGACCAGATATTAAATCTGTGAAAATTGAAGTAGCAATAAAAATCTCAACAAGTTTTAAAATACAACTTTAGAAAACTTTAACATTACACACTTTTGAAGTGCAATTGTATTTCTACTTTAAAAACTAAGCAAATCTCTTAAGTCACAGGATAATTTAAGAAGATAAATTCCTTGAAAGAACAAAATTTCTCCATGTTAAAGTAGCAGTTCATGGAGTTCTTACCTGTACAAGGAAAATGATGAGGAAATAAAAATTCGCAATTCTTCTAAACTGTTCAAACAAATTCTTAGGGAGGAAATTCCAAAGTGTATACTATAAAAGAGATAAGAATCAAAAGCAGTATTAAAAAAGAAACTTAAAAAAATCTTAGAACCATATAAAGTGTATTTAGTATATCCAACAATTGAAAACACAATAACACATTACATGGCATATATTATTTATATTTATATAATATAGATTATTTGCATATATATTTAGAGATAGAGAACTTTTTTTCAGAAATGACGGTTCATTGAGAAGTTTTTTTTAGATTTATCAATTATATTTATATTGAATCATAGGTATTATATAAAACAGTGTTTTACTTAGATATTTTTTATACTTCTTTTTTTATTAGGTATTTTCTTCATTTACATTTCCAGTGCTATCCCAAAAGTCCCCCATACCCTCCCCTACCCAATCCCCTACCCACCCACTCCCACTTCTTGGCCCTGGTGTTCCCCTATACTGAGGCATATAAACTTTGCACAACCAATGGGCCTTTCTTTCCACTGATGGCCGACGAGGCCATCTTCTGATATATATGCAGCTAGACACACAAGCTCCGGAGGTACTGGTTAGTTCATATTGTTGTTCCACCTATAGGGTTGCAGATCCCTTCAGCTCCTTGGGGACTTTATCTAGCTCCTCCATTGGGGGCACTGTGTTCTATCCAATAGCTGACTGTGGGCATCCACTTCTGTGTTTGCTAGGCCCCGGCATAGTCTCACAAGAGACAGCCATATCAGGGTTTTTTCAGCAAAATCTTGCTAGTGTATGAAATGGTGTTAGCATTTGGAGGAAGATTATGGGATGGATCCCCGGATATGGCAGTCTCTAGATGGTCAGTCCTTTCATCTCAGCTCCAAACTTATTCTCTGTAACAACTTCCATGGATGTTTTGTTCCCAATTCTAAGGGGCAAAGTGTCCACACTTTGCTCTTCGTTCTTTTTTAATTTCACAAATTGTATCTTATATCTTGGGTATTCTAAGTATCTGGGCTAATATCCACTTATCAGTGAGTACATATCAGGTGAGTTCTTTGTGATTGGGTTACCTCACTCAGGATGATGCCCTCCAGGTCCATCCATTTGCCTAGGAATTTCATAAATTCATTCTTTTTAATAGCTGAGTAGTACTCCATTGTGTAAATGTACCACATTTTCTGTATCCATTCCTCTGTTGAGGGGCATCTGGGTTCTTTCAAGCTCCTGGCTATTATAAATA
The DNA here is from genome assembly GCF_000001635.26 of Mus musculus. NCBI lineage: Eukaryota > Metazoa > Chordata > Mammalia > Rodentia > Muridae > Mus > Mus musculus. The sequence goes on from NC_000086.7 coordinate 60,310,983, forward strand.
TGGCTACTATGAACATAGTGGAGCATGTGTCCTTCTTACCAGTTGGAACATCTTCTGGATATATGCCCAGGAGAGGTATTGCGGGATCCTCCTGTAATACTATGTCCAATTTTCTGAGGAACCACCAAACTGATTTCCAGAGTGGTTGTATAAGCTTGCAATCCCACCAACAATGGAGGAGTGTTCCTCTTTCTCCACATCCTTGCCAGCATCTTCTGTCACCTGAATTTTTGATCTTAGCCATTCTGACTGGTGTGAAGTGGAATCTCAGAGTTGTTTTGATTTGCATTTCCTTGATGATTAAGGATGCTGAACATTTTTTCAGGTGCTTCTCTGCCATTCAGTATTCCTCAGGTGAGAATTCTTCGTTAAGCTCTGCACCCCATTTTTAATGGGGTTATTTGATTTTTTAGAGTCCACCTTCTTGAGTTCTTTATATATATTGGATATTAGTCCCCTATCTGATTTAGGATAGGTAAAGATCCTTTCCCAATCTGTTGGTGGCCTTTTTGTCTTATTGATGGTGTCTTTTGCTTTGCAGAAGCTTTGCAATTTTATGTGGTCCCATTTGTCAATTCTCGATCTTACAGTACAAGCCATTGCTCTTCTATTCAGGAATTTTTCCCCTGTGCCCATATCTTCGAGGCTTTTCCCCACTTTCTCCTCTATAGGTTTCAGTGTCTCTGGTTTTATGTGGAGTTCCATGATCCACTTAGATTTGACCTTAGTACAAGGAGATAGGAATGGATCAATTCGCATTTCTCTACATGTTAACCGCCAGTTGTGCCAACAGCATTTGTTGAAATTGCTGTCTTTTTTCCACTAGATGGTTTTAGCTCCCTTGTCAAAGATCAAGTGATCATAGGTGTGTAGGTTCATTTCTGGGTCTTCAATTCTATTACATTGGTCTACTTGTCTGTCACTATACCAGTACCATGCAGTTTTTATCACAATTGCTCTGTAGTACAGTTTTAGGTCAGGCATGGTGATTCCACCAGAGGTTCTTTTATCCTTGAGAAGAGTTTTTGCTCTCCTAGGTTTTTTGTTATTCCAGATGAATCTGCCGATTGCCCTTTCTAATTTGTTGAAGAATTGAGTTGGAATTTTGATGGGGATTGCATTGAATCTGTAGATTGCTTTTGGCAAGATAGCCATTTTTACTATATTGATCTGCCAATCCATGAGCATGGGAGATCTTTCCACCTTCTGAGATCTTCTTTAATTTCTTTCTTCAGAGACTTGAAGTTCTTATACAGATCTTTCACTTCCTTAGTTAGAGTCATGCCAAGGTATTTTATATTATTTGTGACTATTGAGAAGGGTGTTGTTTCCCTAATTTCTTTCTCAGCCTGTTTATCCTTTATGTAGAGAAAGGCCAATGACTTGTTTGAGTTAATTTTATATCCAGGTACTTCACTGAAGCTGTTTATCAGGTTTAAGAGTTCTCTGGTGGAATTTTTAGGGTCATTTAGATATATACTATCATACCATCTGCAAAAAGTGATATTTTCACTTCTTCCTTTCCAATTTGTATCCCACTTGATCTCGTTTTGTTGTCGAATTGCTCTGGCTAGGAATTCAAGTACAATGTTGAATAGGTAGGGAAAAAGTGGGCAGCCTTGTCTAGTCCCTGATTTTAGTGGGATTGATTCCAGCTTCTCGCCATTTACTTTGATGTTGGCTACTGGCCTGCTGTAGATTGTTTTTTATCATGTTTAGATATGGGCCTGAATTCCTGATCTTTCCAAGACTTTTACATGAATGGGTGTTGGATTTTGTCAAATGCTTTCTCCGCATCTAACAAGATGATCATGTGGTTTTTGTCTTTGAGTTTGTTTATATAGTGGATTATATTGATGGATTTCCATATATTAAACCATCCCTGCATCCCTGAGGTGAAACCTACTTGTTCAGGATGGATGATTGTTTTGATGTGTTCTTGGATTCGGTTAGCAGGAATTTTATTGAGTATTTTTGCATCGATATTCATCAGGGAAATTGGTCTGAAGTTCTCTATCTTTGTTGGGTCTTTCTGTGGGTCTACTCTGTATCAGAGTAATTGTGGCTTCATAGAATGAATTGGGTAGGGTACCTTCTGCTTCTATTATTCTATTAGGCATCTTAGTCCTACATTTTAATAGTCCAACACAATCTAAAACAAATTCCGTGCTGTACTGGCTAGTTTTGTGTCAACTTGACACAGGCTGGGGTTATCACAGAGAAAGGAGCTTCAGTTGAGGAAATGCCTCCATGAGATCCAGCTGTGAGGCATTTTCTCAATTAGTTATCAAAGGGGAAAGGGCCCTTGTGGGTGGGACCATCTTTGGGCTGGTAGTCTTGGGTTCTATAAGAGAGTAGGCTGAGCAAGCCAGGGGAAGCAAGCCAGTAAAGAACATCCCTCCGTGGCTTCTGTATCAGCTCCTGCTTCCTGACCTGCTTGAGTTCCAGTACTGACTTCCTTGGTGATGAACAGCAGTGTGGAAGTGTAAACTGAATAAACCCTTTCCTCCCCAACTTGCTTCTTGTCATGATGTTTGTGCAGGAATAGAAATTCTGACTAAGACACGTGCCATATGCTCTCATAGTATATATATTTTGATAGCAATCAATATTGGACAAAACATTACATATTAGCCTTTTTCTGAAAACACTAAGACTTATCATTAAAGAGTTCCAATCATTTTATCTCCCCCACTTTGTAAAACCCTATGCAAATGTTTTCATCTCTCAACCTGCCTTGGTAAAACTTTTGTTTGCAGAGTTGTAAGCCCCTTTTAAAAATGAGCCATTCACCATAGACTGTGAGGCCAAACCCTAAGCAACGGGAAGAAGACAGCTGCCATCTCCAGTAGAAGACAAAGCAAGTGAACTTGTCCTAGGTCCTTGCTCTTCCACCTTTGTTAGTAGCTCATCTTTCTGATCAAAAGTCAAGTTTAACTTTGTCAAGACACTAAGTTCAGATCAGTGTCTCTATCAGGACCACCTATCTGAGAATATGTGCAAAGATGAAGAAGCAAATACACAAATTGAGTGCATACCATGTAATTTGTTAATAACAGCTTAAGCTCAAGGACTGGGCCAATTCAAAAATATCAGAAGTAGGACATATTATAATACAGAAGACTTAAAACTAGAATGAAAAAGATCCTTTTAAGGCAAAAGTCTGAATTTATACTTGGAAAGTCACTATTCCAATCATTTGCATGTCACGAGATATATCCACGGATATAGCTGCTGGAAAGCCAACGTCTTTTTTTAAATTATTTTTTATTAATTTTTTATTAGGCATTTTCCTCATTTACATTTCCAATGGTATCCCAAAAGTCCCCCATACCCTCCCCCCCACTCCCTTACCCACCCACTCCCGCTTTTTGGCCCTGGTGTTCCCCTGTACTGAGGTATATAAAGTTTGCAAGTCCAATGGGTCTCTCTTTCCAGTGATGGCCGGCTAGGCCATCTTTTGATACATATGCAGCTAGAGTCAAGAGCTCCGGGGTACTGGTTAGTTCATAATGTTGTTCCACCTATAGGGTTGCAGATCCCTTTAGCTCCTTCAGTATTTTCTCTAGCTCCTCCATTGGGGGCCCTGTGATCCATCCAATAGCTGACTGTGAGCATCCACTTCTGTGTTTGCTAGGCCCCTGTGTACTCTCATGAGAGACAGCTATATCAGGGTCCTTTCAGCAAACTCTTGCTAGTGTATGCAATGGTGTCATTGTTTGGAGGCTGATTATGGGATGGATCCCTGGATATGGCAGTCTCTAGATGGAAAGCCAAAGTCTTAGAGCATGTCAAGGTATATGGGAATTTACTGCTAATAACTTAAAAAATTTTTAAATTTATATTAAACAATGTTAAATATTTATTTTGTGGCTAGGAAGGTAGTGAATCCACTATGGTGTGCATGTGGAGCTTAGTTGATACTTTTGAGGCATCATTTTTCTCCTTCCAAACCCTTATGTGGGTCCCAGGTATCAAATTTGGGTTGCCAAACTTACATAGCAAGCCCCTTTACAATCTGTGACATCTTGTTGGCCACAACACCTCCTTTAAACAAGGCTTAGAAGTTCTCAAGATTCAGAGAATCTAAAGAGAAAGAAGTCAAATGGACAGCTAGAGCATAATTGTGCTGGACAGTGTGTTTTTTTTGTTTTTGTTTTGTTTTTTTTGTTTTTGGTTTCTTTGTTGTTGTTTGTCAACTTGACACAAGACAGAGTCACCTGAAACACAGGAACCTCAATTGAGAAAACGCCCTCACCAGACTAACTTTAACCATCCCAGGGCAGGTGGTCCTGGGGTGTATAAGCAAGCAAGGAAACTGAGCAAGCCAGGAGGAACAAGTCAGTACGCTGCATTCATACAAGGTGTTCAGTTCTTGCCTCCAGGTTCTTGCCTTGAGTTTCTGCCTTGATTTCCATTTGTGAGGATAAATTGTAAGGTAAAGTTCATTCTTTCCTTCTCACATTGCTTTGGTCACTGTGTTTTATCACAGTAATAGAAAGAAAACTAAGAAAACAATCAATAGCCAACAAAACATTATTTCTAAGGTTCAAAATAAGTACCTCAAAGAGAACCAGAGTGGTGGGAGATGGCACACTAACAAAATAAACATGTTGTTTAAAGTAAACACAGAAATGCCAAAGACACATTAAAACCCAGCACTGAGACACAGAGGCAGGAGGATCTTTATGAGTTTCAGGTCTTCCTGAATGAGATTTTGCCAGAAACCAACCAACCAACCAACCAATCAACAACAGAGCATCCAAAAACTTCCCAAGTGCGGACTGAGCATTTGGGAAAAATAATTCACACTTTTTTTAATGGTATTCTCAAAGTGGCTTGTGACTAAAAAAAGAAAATAAGCATTTAAAAGCATTGATATTGTCACTTGGAAACCCAATACAATCTAAAACCAGAATTTAACTGTCCCACCAATTTCAAGTAAATAAATAAATGAAGGATAAATTCCAGTAAAGTCAAACTAACAGCTGGACTTCTGGGACACTGACCTTCTGTTCTCAAACTACATGTTTGTTTTTTAAAAACTAAACAAATACGCATTAAGGCCCCGCAAAAGTCCTTACTTAATACAGGTAGTATTAACAGATCAAAGGGAACCTTTTTTTGATCTAGTCCTCTTATCACTACTGTTGTTTTACAATACTAAGGATTCAATCAGGTCTTTACAAAGACATACCACTACCTACACTACTGAAGTAGGTACACTCCACGCCCTGCTACCGTTTTACTGTACCAAATTAGCAGTTTCCTTCCGAACTTTTGTTAGTCTCTTCATTGGAAACCAGTGTTCTTCTCTTCATAAGGACCTGAGATAAGACCTCAGGGTGTTATAACTTCCTTTACCATAACTGTCCGACATGGTATTTGACAAGAAACATGAGGATGTTTGTTTTGAGCAGGGTCTAATTACAGCTAAGGCTAATCTCACACTCAGGGCAATCCTCCTGCTTTGGCCTGCCGAGTCCTAGAACCACAATTGTTAAAAGACAACTGATACCTCTAAATCAATCCAAAAAAAAAAAAAAACAGTAAACTTTGTGTACTGGCCATCTGGCCATTTAAATCACTGAAGTGAGTGGGATGCAACGTGAATAAGTAAAAGAAAAAAAGTAAATTAAGAAACACTCAACTGTTCTATAAACTAAAACCAATATTAGCACAGATTAAGAAACATTGGGCTGGAGAAATGGCTCAGCAGTTAAGAGTACTACTGGCTGCTCCTCCAGGTCCTGAGTTCAATTCTTGGCAACCAAATGGTAGCTTACAACCATCTATAATGGGATCTGATTCTCTCTTCTGGATGTATGTGAAGACAGATCACCCATAACAAACAAACAAACAAACAAACAAAATCATACTACTGAAAGAAAAACATTTCCAAAGAGTTTTCTAATCAGAAACAAAATGGAACATTAGACATATACATGAAGTTATTAAAGTTCACTTGTTTATCTAAAAACTGGACTCTCAGACTTGGTTTGCTGCTACAGAAACAAAACCAATGCCAATCACAGAAGAAAGCACATATAGTAGTTGTTTTAAATATAGTGATAAAATGAATTTTCTGTCCTAAGTTCTTGCCAAGAAGATAATTGTGCTATTTAAAAAATAATGTATTTATATTTCCTGTATGCAGGTATCTTGCCTGAATGTATGTCTATGCACTATGCATGTACCTGTTGCCTAAGCCTTCATGTGGGTGCCAGGACAAGCAAATGCTCTTAATTATTGAGGTGTTTTTCCTTAAACTATTTTAATATGGAGCCATGAAATTAAAAATCAGTCCAAAGATTTAAGAATATGCTTTAAAATGTTTCTACATAAAATACTAGCACTGCATATATTTTTTATGATAAGTATTTTCACTTATTTTGTAGTGTGTTAAATAATTGGTAGAGGTAGACACACACACTCAGAGCTTCTAAAACTTGTATTATATCAAAAGTTGTGTTACTGACTCAAACATCTACCATCTAAACACAACTAAAACCAAATTTTCTATCAAATAAATCTAGAAATATAAAAGTAGGTAAGCTGAAGTGAATATGAACTAAGCAACTGAAGGCTTGCGCTTTATTTGATTTGTGCCCGAAGTATGTGGTATAGCTCAGTGAATGAGTAGTTATCCAGCATAGCTGTAGTTTTATGTTTTATCCCAAGCTCCAGAGAAGAGAGTGGAAATGGCCGTTTTTATGTTAAGTCCACCAAGTTTTTCACTTAGCAATAAAACTGCTGACGGGGAGGATGAAGCGCTAATATTTTGAATAATACAAGCAACAGTTAAACAAAGGCAGGTATGTCAGCACATATCTGTAATCTTTCCACTCAGGAAGGTAAGATAGGAGGATTGCCAGGAGTTCAAGGACAGCCTGAACTACATAGGCAAGCCAACATAGGGGAAAATAACAAAACCTTGTCAAAAACAAACAAAAAACAAAAAAGGAGGGACAGGGACACAGGTAAAAATGAAATACTATTTAAAAAGTAACTTATAAAGTTATCAGTAAACTGAACTGCACAAAGAACACAACCATCCCTACCTAGTAGAATCATCTGGATGCAATAGAATAGAAAAGTAAGATTAATTGTCAGTAAGTTTTATATTGGTAACTGCTCAGTTGGCTAAATTACTGTATTCAAGTTCCTATCTACTCTCTTTTCTGTAGGCAGTAAGTATACTTACTATACTCTACCTTCCTCACAGAACTTCTAAACTGGGTAAGGTAGCACATGCTTTGAAACCTGGCACTTGGGAGGCAGAGGCAGGCAGATTTCTGTGACATTGACGTCAGTCTGGTCTACAGACTGAGTTTAAGGATAGCTAGAGCTATATAGTAAGACAAAAGAAAGCCAACAAAGTCAAAAATACAAACAAACAAACAACCCCCCCAAAACCACAGAAATGAGGTCCTCATCAACAAAAACACACACTACCATTACCATTTCTTTCTAAACCTAGTATAGTGATGCATGTCTATAACATTAGCACTTGAGAGGTAGTAGCAACACACACACACACACACACACACACATACACAAATGAATTGAGGTCAGCCTTTCTTTCTGAAATTACTGTATTGTCAATTCTTCTTTGTATAGCTCAACAGTTTTCATTAAAAAATAAAACAATTAATTAGAAAAACTATATGTATGGTATTCAGAGGAGGGTGCCTAGAGGTATCTTGGTCTGTGTACAAAATGTTCACATCTGTATGGTGGTTTTGTTTAGAAATAGCATTTTAACTCTCTCACATGCTCTTTAAAACACAAAAACATGTTATTGCATTGCTTTAGATGCTGGCAAAACTGGATGTTATATAAACTTTGAAAAAGCATCCACTAAATCCATAAAGCCTGAGGACTAAAGTGCAACAAAGAATCACCACTCAGTAGTGAAAGTCCCCACCAGCGCAGCACAGCTCTTTACTGTCGCACAGATAGGACACTAGCGAACGTCATAAGTCTTTCATATTGATGGAGGAGAAAAGAAAGCTGAGGATGGTACACAAACAGCATAATATGAAAAGGGATTTTTCTTCAAAGTTATAGGGCCTTACACAGTAGTTCTGTTGCTGGCTTTATCTCAAGTGCTTGCTTATCAAACTGGGAGCTTTCTCTGGGTTAAGTTTCTCTATCTCTAAGTCAACAAGATGAACCTCAAATGACTTTTTAGTTCTTGTGTCTATGATTCTGAGCCAAAGGTCTATAACTGATTGCTTAGTTGGGTAACATAGAGTAAGTCAAAATCTATACTGAAAAGACTATTCACTACCCCACATACAAGTATATAAGCTCCTGACTGTGACTAAAAGTTCTGCAACAATGTGTAAGAGAAAAAGAAAATCAGCATTTTATCTGATTGTTACAGTGTTCTACAGGCTTACATACATATCTGTTCATTGGGCTTCTCAGTTTCACATTCATATTTTACATCTTAATCTTTTATTTCTTTCTTTTTATAGATACAAGGTCTTTCTCAATACAATCCCAGCTGTCCTAGAACCCAGAGAGCTGAGTGCTTCTGTTTATATTTTACATATTAACATTTGAACTGAAAATAATCTCCATTATGCCATTGCCTAAAGGAGAAACTAAAGGAATATTTGAATATAAGAATATGCTATATTGTTAAAGGAAGAATTTTAGAGCCTAAGTCACTGCAGATGTGCACTGAATTAAATGTCACCAACATTTTAGCTCTCTCTTGCCAGACTGCATTTGGAAGTCAAGAACATTATCAAACTATGCTCCTTGCTATAAGAAACTGTAGTAAACCAGGTATCTACTATTCTAGCACCTTTCCTGGTTGGCCAGCAATAAAGATCAGTAAATTATACTAGCAGAGTGATGACTACTGGGTGCTAGGAGCTGTAAGAAGTGCTTCCATCTATGAAGTATTAGTCATTTCATAGGCTGCATTCATTAAGTTAACTAAGGTGATATAGCTAATAAATACTTTGTCAAGATTTAAATACAAGTACTCAAACTTGTAGGACCCTGCTCTCAACTTAGACCATACTAAACTAAGACCATTATTCAAAAAGTGCCATGCCTATTGTGGTTAAATTTTATAGGCCAAGCAATATACAGGCAAAATGTACCCTGTAGGACCTAGAATCACAAGTCAGAAGCAAGATGGAGGAGAGGAGAGATGCAAATGGAAGTCACTAAGCACCCTCCAGAAGAATGTAAATCCGGTACAGTCTAATCCTTTCAAGGGCAACTCAGAAAGCTCTACACAAGTAAATAATTAATAAGTCCTCATGTTGGCAAATGCTCTACCACTGAGAAACACCTCTCCCCAGCACAATAATTATTACTTGTAGCACATTTTAAGGCCTGAAGTAATATGCACCATCAACAGGCACTGTGAATCATAATGGGAGGCAAGTGATAGGCTTTTTAAAAAGTAAATTACTGTTCAGGGTATTAATTATCACAGTTGGCATTCTGATTTGTACATGACCATGTGTGTATACATATATAAATGCATCAGCATCTTTAGAAGCATAAATGAATATATCCAACTTTGTATGAACTTCTCATGAGTTTTTTTTTAAGACTTTCTATAGATTCCTAGGAAGTTCCAGACACCTGTAATGGGGGAAGCCCCCAGAAGACTATAGGGGTTACCTAAGCCTAATAGTGGGAAAATAGAACCTGAAGAGGCCACTCCTGTATCTAGGCAGGACCCCCAGTGGAGGGATAAGGACACCAACCCACCCACAAAAGTTTCGACCTAGAATTTTTCCTGTCTAAAAGAAATTCGAGGATAAGGATGGAGCAGAGTCTGAGGGAATGGCCAACAAACAACCAGCTTAGCTTGAGACTCATGGACAAGCACCAATCCCTGACACAAGGATGTTGGTGTTCTTTCAGACAGGAGTTTGGCATAACTGTCCCTGAGAGGCTGTACCCAACAGCTGGTTCAGACAGGTGCATACACCCACAATTAGACAGTAGATGGCTCTTGGGGACTCTTTTGGAGGAAGGATTGCAGGCCCTGAAGGGGATGGAAACTCTACAGGAAGACCAATAGAGTCAACTAACCTGGACCCTTAGGAGCTCTCAGGGACTAAGCCACCAACCAAAAGACACACATAGGCTGGAGCAAGGCCTCTGGCACATACATTGCAGATGTGCAGCTCAGTCTCCATGTGGGTCCCCCAACAACTGGAGCAGGGGCTGTCCCTAAAGCAACAGCCTGTCTATGGAATCTGTTTCCCAACAGGGCTATCTTGTCTGGCCTGAGTAGGAGAGGATGCACCTGACCCTGCAGAGAATTGATGCTCCAGGGTTGGGTGATATAGGGTGTGGGAGGAAGGAATCCTCTCAGAGGAGAAGAGGGGTTACTGGGGAGGGATTATGTGAGGGGAAACTGGGGAGAAGTGATTGGGTTGTAAATAATTAATTAAAAAAAACAAACTTACCTTAGATGAGACTATTCTATTATCACAAAATCTTTGCGCAATATAAGGTTCTGTTCCAGAAATGGGATGATTGCCAACAAACACTGTGCGTGTACCAACTCGTTTCTCTTCTCCAGCACACTAGCCAAGAAAGAAGGAAAAGGTCAGCTTTTCACCATGTTTCTCCATGTTTTTACCAAGCTTAGAATTCTGGTGAATCGGAGGAACAGGGAATGGTAAAAACCCTGTCTAGAAATGAAAATCCACAAATCTCTTACCAGGTTAACAAATTATCCTAGCAAAACTATTGTTTGAACGAACTGGTCTAAAGCCAACAGTACAATTCTAATATAGTTACAGAAAGCAATTAAAGGCATCTAGAGAACTTTACCTCAAAATATAGCACTATGATATGCTGATAATTTAATAATAATGCTCGTGAAAAGATGTTGTAAGAGTGTTTACTCTGATGCTGTGCTGGATACTCCAAAGAAGAAAGTAATTGCAATTATTCTTTTCTGTGTATTTTCTTTAACTAATCTCATATTTTCAGGACAGAATATTCAATAATAAACTATACTTGAACAGATTTTTGACACAAGTTTTGTCTACTTCCTATGCAGGCCCATTCAATTCTCCCAAACAATAATTTATTAAGCACAGTGTAAGTCCTAGACACATCCATCCACCTAAACTCATTTGTTATTCCTCAAATTGTCACATTCTTCATCTTCTCATCCCCTATTGTACTGGCTGGTTTTGTGTGTCAACTTGACACAGGATGGAGTTATCACAGAGAAAGGAGAGTGTCTCCATGAGATCCAGCTGTGGGGCATTTTCTCAATTAGTGATCAAGCGGGAGGGCCCCTTGTGGGTGGGACCATCCCTAGGCTGGTAGTCTTGGGTTCTATAAGAGAGCAGGCTGAGCAAGCCAGGGGAGGCAAGCCACTAAGAACATCCCGCCATGGCCTCTGCATCAGCTCCTGCTTCCTGACCTGCTTGAGTTCCAGTCCTGACTTCCTTTGGTGATGAACAGCAGTATGGAAATGTAAGCTGAATAAAACCCTTTCCTCCCCAACTTGCTTCTTGGTCATGATGTTTGTGCAGGAATAGAAACCCCGACAAAAACACCTATAAAGCAAGTTTATAATAGGCTGAGTGGTAGTTCACACTTGTATATAAGTATATAAAAGGACTATCAGGAGTTTGAGGCCAGCCTGGTCTCAAATACAAACAAACAAACAAAAACCCGAAATAAAACAGAACACCTTAAAACAAAACTAACTGCACAAATGCAAAAGGGTTTATAGATATCTGGATCCCGTTTGATTAGTTGAGCAACTAATTGCAATTCCTTGGTTCCCTTAAAACACGTGGTAAAATTAATCAACCTTCTGTCAACTCATTTGATGAAATTTTGGAGGGCATCTTATACAAACAACACTGCATTTTATTGCCAGCCATATTATTTCGGCCATAGTCCAAATGCAGCTCAAAACTCTAACTTATAAAAATAATAGGCTGGAAATATTTTATTTATTATAAAACTTCTGAGGATCATTGTGTCAACTAACATATCAGAGAATAGAACACACAATACAAATTATTTCTAAACATGAAATAATTACTTATAACTTTAGAAGTCAAATCCTATTAATGAAATGATCACACTTTTCTACAAAGAAACTATCATTCTTTGATTTTATAAGAGTTTCCCAATGCTCTTGCACAGTCTACTGCCCTAAAGTCAGTTAGAAATATATTTCTAATACTTCTTGTACCTCTTTTGAGCCTGGTCTACAGAGTGAGTTCCAGGACAGCCAGGGCTACACAGAGAAACCCTGTCTCGGGAAAACCAAAATAAATAAATAAATATAAATATAAACTATATATATATATAATATATATATACATATGTATATATATATATATATTCACTGAATCTAGAACGCCCAAACTAATGCTCTAGTATATGTAAAAACAAAATCTTGTTCTTTGACAGAATCAACAAGATAGATAAGCCCCTAGCCAAACTAACTAAAGGGCCAAGAGGCAGTATCCAAATTAATAATATCAGAAATGAAAAGGGAGACATAACAACAGAAACTGAGGAAATTCAAAAAATCATCAGGTCCTACTATAAAACCCTATAATCAACAAAACTAAAAAAAACCTAGATGAAATGGATGGCTGTTAGGCAGATACCACATACCAAAGTTAAATCAAGAGCAAGAAAACTATCTAAACAGGCCCACATCCATCCCATAAGGAAATAGAAGAAGCCATTAAAAACCTCTCAACCCAAAAGAGCCCAGGGCCAAATGGATTTAGTGCAGAATTCTACAAGACCATCAAAGACCTGATACCAATTTTCCTCAAACTACTCCATAAAATAGAAACAGAAGGAACACTACCTAATTCGTTCTATGAAGCCACAATTACTCTGGTACCTAAACCACACAAGGACCCAACCAAAACAAAGTAAAAATGGCCATCCTGCCAAAGGCAATCTATAATTCAATGCAATACCAATCAAAATCCCAACACAATTCTTCAAAGACACGGAAAGAGCAATTCTCAAATTGATCTGGAAAGGCAAAAAACCCAGAATAGCCAAAAACAATTCTTAACAATAAAAGAACAGGTAGGGGAAACACCATCCCTGACCTCAAGCTTTACTACAGAGCAACAGTGATAAAAACTACATGGTATTGGCATAGAAAGACATGTCGAACAACGGAATAGAATTGAAGACTCAGAAATAAAACCACACACGTATGGACACTTGATCTTTGACAAAGACGCCAAAAATATACAATGGAAAAAAGAAAGCATCTTCAGTAAATGGTGCTGGTCTAACTGGTTGTCTGTATGTAGAAAAATTAAAATAGACCCAGATTTGTCATCTTGCACAAAGCTCAAGTCCAAATGGATCAAGTACCTCAACATAAAACCATATACACTGAATCTAACAGAAGGTGGGAAAGAGCCTTGAACTCATTGGCAGAAGAGGAAGTTTTCTAAACAGAACTCCAATGGCTCATGCGCTAAGATCAAGAATTGATAAATGGGACCTCATGAAACTGGAAAGCTTCTGTAAAACAGAGGACATAGTCAATAAGACAAATTGGCAACCTACAAATTAGAAGGAATGTGGACTGGGGGTTGGGAAGTAGAGGGGAACCTGATCTGGTACTGGGTGAGGGAAAAGGACTGGAGCCCCTAGGGCAAAGAGAGAGTAGAAACAGGCAACCTTGGGAGGTAGGAAGTTGGGGGTCCCTCCAAAATATACCAGAGACCTGGGAAGTGAGAGACTCTCAGAACTCAAAGGCCTTGGATGAAAGGCTTGACAAGTAGGGAAAGGGAACTTGTAGAGCCTACCTCCAGGGCATCAAGTGAGGGACAGGGTTGCCATCCCACAGTCACAACTCTGACCCATATTTGTTCCTGTCTGAAAGAACTGCAGTGATGGAAATGGAGAGGAGCCTAAGGAAAAGAAGGTCCAGCGACAGGCCCAAAGTGGGATCCAACTCAGAGGGAGGTCCCAAGGCCTGACACTATTACTGAAGCTATGGAGCGCTCACACAAAGGGACCTATCATGATTACACTCTGGAAGACCCAACAAGCAGCTAAAAGAGTCAGAGGCAGATAGTTGCACCCAACCAATGGACAGAAGCAGAGGACTCCTGTTGTTGAATTAGGAAAAGGCTGGAAGAAGCTGAGAAGGGTGACCCTGTAGGAGGACCAGCAGTCTCAATTAACCTGGAACCCCAAGATTTCTCAAACACTGGACCACCAGCCAGGAAGCATACACCAGCTGATATGAGGCTCCCAACACACACATACAGTAGAGGACTGCCGGGTCTGTGTTCATTTAAGAGGAGATGCAACTGCCATATCCGGGGATCCACCCCATAATCAGCTTCCAAACGCTGACACCATTGCACACACTAGCAAGATTTTGCTAAAAGGACCCAGATATAGCTGTCTCTTGTGAGACTATGCCAGGGCCTAGCAAACACAGAAGTGGATGCTCACAGTTAGCTACTGGATGGATCACAGGGCTCCCAATGGAGGAGCTAGAGAAAGTACCCAAGGAGCTAAATGGATCTGCAAACCTATAGGTGGAACAAAAATATGAACTAACCAGTACCCCCTGGAGCTCGTTCGTGTCTCTAGCTGCATATGTATCAGAAGATGGCCTAGTCGGCCATCAGTGGAAAGAGAGGCCCATTGGTCGTGCAAACTTTATGTGCCTCAGTACAGGGGAATGCCAGGGCCAAGAAGTGGGAGTGGATGAGTGGGGGAGTGGGTGGGGGAGCGTGTGGGGAACTTTTGAAATAGCATTGGAAATGTAAATGAAATAAATACCTAATAAAAAAATAAAACAGCAATGGCTTGTGCTGTAAGATCGAGAATCGACAAATGGGACCTCATAAAATTGCAAAGCTTATGTAAGGCAAAAGATACCATCAATAAGACAAAAAGGCCACCAACAGATTGGGAAAGGATCTTTACCTATCCTAAATCAGATAGGGGACTAATATCCAATATATATAAAGAACTCAAGAAGGTGGACTCCTTCAAAATCAAATAACCCCATTAAAAATGGGGTGCAGAGCTTAACAAAGAACTCTCACCTGAGTAATACCGAATGGCTGAGAAGCACCTGAAAAAATGTTCAGCATCCTTAATCATCAGGGAAACGCAAATCAAAACAACCTTGAGATTCCACCTCACACCAGTCAGAATAGCTAAGATCAAAAATTCAGGTGACAGCAGATGCTGGCAAGGATGTGGAGAAAGAGGAACACTCCTCCATTGTTGGTGGGATTGTAAGCTTGTACAACCACTCTGGAAACCAGTCTGGTGGTTCCTCGGAAAATTGGACATAGTACTACCAGAGGATCCCGCAATACCTCTCCTGGGCATATATCCAGAAGATGTTCCAACCAGTAAGAAGGACACATGCTCCACTATGTTCATAGCAGCCTTATTTATAATAGCCAGAAGCTGGAAAGAACCCAGATGTCCCTCAACAGAGGAATGGATACAGAAAATGTGGTACATTTACACAATGGAGTACTACTCAGCTATTAAAAAGGATGAATTTATGAAATTCCTAGGCAAATGGATGGACCTGGAGGGCATCATCCTGAGTGAGGTAACACATTCACAAAGGAACTCACACAATATGTACTCACTGATAAGTGGATATTAGCCCAGATACTTAGAATACCCAAGATACAATTTGTGAAACTCATGAAACTGAAGAAGAACAAAGACCAAAGTATGGACATTTTGCCCCTTCTTAGAATTGGGAACAATCACCCATGGAAGGGGTTACAGAGACAAAGTTTGGAGCTGAGACGAAAGGATGGACCATCTAGAGACAGCCATATCCGGGGATCCATCCCATAATCAGCCTCCAAACGCTGACACCATTGCATACAGTAGCAAGATTTTGCTGAAAGGACCCTGATATAGCTGTCTCTTGTGTGACTATGCCAGAGCCTAGCAAACACAGAAGTGGATGCTCACAGTTAGCTATTGGATGGACCACAGGGCTCCCAGTGGAGGAACTAGAGAAAGTACCCAAGGAGCTAAAGGGATCTGCAACCCTATAGGTGGAACAACAATATGAAGTAACCAGTACCCCCCGGAGCTCGTGTCTCTAGCTGCATATGTATCAGAAGATGGCCTAGCTGTTCATCAGTGGAAAGAGAGGCTCATTGGTCATGCAAACTTTATATGCCTCAGTATAGGGGAATGCCAGGGCCAAGAAGTGGGAGTGGGTGGGTAGGTGAGTGGGGGGGAGGGTATGGGGGACTTTTGGGATAGCACTGGAAAAGTAAATGAAGAAAATACCTAATAAAAAAATTTAAAAAAAAAGAGGAGATGCATCTAACCCTCAAGAGACTGGAGGCCCCAGGGAGTTTAGAGGTCAGGTGGGGTGGAGGGGTGCAGACATCCATGTGGAGACCGGGGTGTGGGGAGGAGGTGTGGGATGTGGAGCAGTTGGAGGGTGGGTCGGGGAGGGAGGAATAAAATCTGGAATGTAAATAAATAAATAAATAAATAAATAAATAAAAAATTAGAAAAAAACAGTAGTGTTAGTTCCTGTGATTTTTAAATAATATAGGTGCTTTTGACAAAACAGGGAAATCCAAGAAGGAAACATTAAGAAACAATATTATTTGGATGGAAGACAATATAGTTTTGGTGTAGGAGTATATAATTCCTGTCACTGGTAATGCATTTAAGTTTTTTATGAGTCCATCTTGTGTTGGATTGAGTCCCATCAAAATGTTCTTATAAACATTATTTTTTTAAGCCTTAAATAGGCTAGCACAGACTCTATTGTACTGGCACAAACACTACTTAAAAAGTATTCTTATAACTGTAAAAACATTAAAATTACACTCAGAACATATAGCATAGCCAAGAATAAAGCTTCAATTTCTTTCTCATGATAAAAATCGCCTGCCCGGGTCAATACTTGGGAGGCAGGAAAAATGGGGACTGTAGGCTGGCTGGGCAATGCAGAACCCCGTCACAGCAAACAAAAATCACCTTCCTATGCCTAAATAGTGTTTGAAACACACACACACACACACACACACACACACACATTTATATCAAAAATAATCACTCAAAACAGCAAAAACTGCAAACTAGCAAAAATTGAGCTAATCTCAATTATAATTCTATTTGGCCTATGGCTTTGATATTCACTTTAAAAGGAAAGCCACTGGAAGTATAATTTGTTTCTTGCATTCAGACCTTTGACTGGATAAGTAAGAGCCTCAATAGAAAATTGTAACTACAAGAGCTAACAGTGGAGTGGAAACAAAGCATACCTTGCCATCCTTTTCAGGTTTGGTAAATTTAAATATATCACCTAGACATATATATCTGTGATTATTAATCCTGACCATGTATCACCTTTACATTCACACTGAGATATGGGCCTATTGCTTAATATTTTTCCGGATGTTTTATAGGTGGAAAAAATACATAAGTGAGCCTGAAAATTACTGCTACCTTACTGTATTAAAATTATGCTTATTGTCAACTATCATCCTATAAATTTTCAATATAGTACTCATAATCCTGCCTGCATTTTTTCTTCAGGTTACAATACTTTGAATAATTTCATTTTACATGGTAAAATCCAAAAAAAAGTCATTATTAAACAATGTCTTTTCAAACCACTTCAAACTGTTCACAAAATGAAAATTTTGTTTGATGCTTCAATTTTGTATGTCTCTTGTCTTCCATTCAGATCATTAATAATGAAACTTGCAGGCACTGATATAATGCAAAGCTATCTGTCTTATTAGCAAATGATCTTAACAGATGTTATCCTTGATAATTACATAATTGTTCTGAATGGTTGGACTCCTCTCTTTGAGTTCTTATAATAAATAAAAGCTAAGAAAAATACCAATTAAAACTTGAAAGGAGCTGGAGAGATGTCTCAGCAGTTAAGAGAGCACCGGGTATTCTTCCAAAAGCCATTGGGCAGCACACAATCGTCTATAACTCCTGCCAGGAAATCTGACATACTCTTTTGACTTCCCCTGGCACCAGGCATGCGCTCAACGAACAGACATACAGGCAGCCAAAACACACATACACATAAAATAAACATATAAACTAAATTAAAATAAACTGAAGATATGCAAATGGTTTTAAACTATTCACACCTCAACCAAAGCTATTTTCTTCCTTGAAACATTAGTATATTGTAACTGTACAATCAGGCTAAAAATGGAAAAAAACAGTATCTCAATGCTAAAAAAAATGACATTTGATCAAAAGTTCAGATGCCTATTTAAAAGGCCCCCCAAAATCAGATAACTATCCCAGGATTTGTGGGGAGCAGTGCAAGGAGGGGAATAGTATAGTACCACAAAATGACTACAGTATATTGAGCTTCTTGGTTAAAATTACTATAATCTGTTCAATAGTCAATTCCAAGTTCATTCTGTTGTAACAAACCAAGGCAAATAATCCTAATTTTAATTTACAGCTATAATGTGAAATAAATGTTTTTGGGGGGAAGGGCTGGGGTGGAGACAGGGTTTCTCTATATAGCCCTGGCTGTCCTGGAACTCACCTGTAGACCAGGCTGGCCTCGAACGCAAAAATCTGCCTGCCTCTGCCTCCCAAGTGCTGGGATTAAAGGGGTATACCGCCACTGCCCGGCCAGAAAATGAATCTTAAGAATATATGTTTCACATTTTGCTTTTACTGCAACTTAAGTGATCAAGCTGTTTCTTCCTCCTTTACCCGAGTTAGTAAACATATAGGATGTTTTGTTTGACTTTGCCTTTCGATCTTAATTACGGTCCTATTTACTGAAATTTGTAAACATCTGATCAAAATACAGTTACGGGGATGAAATTCTTTTGTAGACACCAAAGGAATTACCTATTAGCAGTATATTTAACTGAATAGAAACTGCTATCAGAAATAATATTAAGCTCTACACAAACATATCTAATCTGCAAGCACAATACTTAAAAAGAACAGATGTGAGAACCTAGATAAGAACAACACTGTGTTGGAAGCTTTCAATTGGACTTTTTAGTATATCAATCTCATTTACTGAACAGTTTAATTTTACCAGAAACAACAAATCCTATGCATTCCCACACCATGCCCTCACCCTAAGTAACTCAGAGCTATAGAAATATGAATAAAATTCAGCTTTCCTAAAAGATTACTTAATATAGTTGATGGATCAAAATGCTGTAAGCATTTTGTAATTCACAATTTTAACAGAAATTTGAAAAATGATTCAGAGGTTGCTTTAAAGACTATAACCTCAGTCTCCCAAAGTTCCTAATGGTCCACAGTAACTTAACTTTATTAGTAATATCTTTCATAACTTGGATATAACCTTACAAAATACATACATAACTAGAGATGAACACATCTTTATAAGGTGACAAAGTTTTTTGTTCTTGCTATCCATATTTGTATACCACCTTTTATTCTAAACATGTAACAAACCTTGAAACTCTAAATAGAATGGTAGTTAAGCTCTAAAATCAAAGAAAGAGAAGATGGCAATCCAGCTAAGTACTGATGAATAACCTCAGAAAATGAAATACACCAACAAAAGGAAAGCAAGAAGAAGGTTCCTGGACAGAGCAAACCTGGGTAACAGGAAAACAAAATAAAATACAGATTACAAACCTCAGAGGCGTTAGAAAAAGATGAGGCCATCTGCATACTGACTCGAAATTTTCTAACAGCTAAGTTTCAGAGAGAAGACTGCAAATCATTAAGAAGTTGTGATCCTTTCAAAGTTTCCTGGAATTTAGGATGAAAGCCAACTTTCAGTTGAGGAGTTTATGTACTTCTGTGGGAGGTGGCAAAGGAACCATAAGAGGACCTAAATGAGTTAGTTTGGAAGCAGCACTCTAGTGGACTGGCCTCTGTTATTATGGCACTTCATGTCTGCCTATTACTTTTCTCTAAAAATCCTAATTTTCCTTGGCAATATGAATTTGAACATCCCCCCCCCTCCCAAATATGTTGGCACAGTATTGCATTCTTTCCTCATCTTAGAAAATTTCTTTCTTCCTTCCCCAATCTCTAACTACAATAATCAATGATGACAGGGCTGGAGAGATGGGTCAATGGTTAAGAGCACTGACTGCTCTTCCAGAGGTCCTGAGTTCAAATCCCAGCAACCACATGGTGGTTCACAACCACCCGTAATGAGCTCTGATGCCCTCTTTTGGTGTGTCTGAAGACAGCTACAGTGTACTTACATATAGCAATAAATAAATCTTAAATAAAAACAAAAAAGAAAATGATGACAATTATATTTCTTAAGACAATTCACAAATGTTAATTACATATATTTGATATTTTCAAAGTGGGTCTCACTATGTAGCACTAGCTGGCCTAGAAACAGGATGGCCTAAAACTCACAGAGATATACCTGCTTAAGCCTCCTGCCCAGTTTAACTGATCTTTGAATAGTTTAAGAGATAGAAGGTATTTGTTATGAATCACTGGGTTTCTCCTTAAGAAAACTACTACAATTTTACATTTCCAAGCTTTAAAGATCGGTACAAAACAGATGTAAGACATAAGAAAATGGTTTCTGTGGGAAAGTTTATTTAGGAGTAGAAAATTCTCATTATTTAGAGATTCTCATAGGTATAAAAATTTTATATGTCAGCAGCAAACAGCAATGTCCAGCAAAAAGAACCACTGGGTATGGGAAGCACCTTCAATCAATATTATTACCTAGAAGAGATAAAATCTCATTCAAGAACTACTTTTTAGATCAGAAAAGAAAAAATATTACAGCATAAGGAAAGAAAAGTTCTGGCTAACGTACAACAGCCAGAGAGGCAAGAGGAACATGATGGTATGAACATGGTTTTATTTCATTTCTGTTTTAGTTACAGTTTCCATTGCTGTTGTCAACTTAGTTTGAACAGTCCCCAAAAGTTAGGTCTAAAGATCCTGAGTGAGGAAGTAGCTCAGTGGCAGAGTACTTGCCTAGCAAGTAAAAACAAGGCTTGGCTTCATTCCTCACCACTGCAAACACAGTTTTTAGAAGGAAAGGAAAATAACAGATTTTCATCTTTTCATTGTGGCACATGGCTTAATGGGAGGTGGCTCTGGATTCTGACTCACAAACGTTAGCTAGTTATATTGCTAACGTCATTGCTCGGTTCTTAATGAAGGAAAAGTCTGTTCTTGAAAAAAAGGATGTTTCCTGGAAGTAAGGATTTCAGGACAAGATATGGAATAAACAAAAGAAAAAAAAAAACATGTTCTTGGGAAACATTTACATGTGTTTTTAAAGGATGAAACCTGAGGAAAACATTTTTTTGTTACTTGACTCAATTTCATTCTCTCTAAAAGAGGTCACACTAACTAAAGTCTACTATAGTAGGATTAACTCAATAGCCAGAGATAACCTTTTATAACTCGAAATTAGTCATGTGAACAAAGAATGTGTTTTTGCAGATGTTAAAAAAACTACAGTAATATAAAACTTGAAAAACTAGCCCTGCACAGGTTTAAATTTGCAATGCCTCCTGTGAGATGGTAAATGAGGGCCAATCATAGAGCCATTGGAGACTGTTGTCCAAAATATACATTGTTTTAGAACTGTCTGAGATCTTGGCCACAAAATTAGTATTTATTTTTCCCTTTATGGTAAATAGTGTACAGTTACTTGTGTATTGTTCCAAAATTAATGCACTCCCTTCCCTTCTCCAAAGCTTTGTTTTTAAACTTCCTCTGCACTACTGAGACAAAACAGTCTTCTACCTCTCCTGCTTCTTTGTGAGACAAAGGCTTATTATGCAGTCCTGGATGGTCTGAACTCACTATGTAGACCTGCCCTATACCTTAACAAAGCTCTACTTGCCTCGGTCCTCTAAGTGCTGCTGGGATCAAAGGCGTGCATTCTAGTCTAATTATTGTTTCTTTAAAGGCAAAGATTTATTTTTATGTTATGTTTTGAGTATTTGCCTGCAGGTATGCATATGTACCACACATGTGTGCCTGGTGGTTACAGAGGCCAGAAGAGGACAAAGAACCACCTGTAACAAGAAGTACAGATAATTTTGAGCATCATGTAGGTACTAGGAACCAAACCTGGTCCTCTGCTAGAGTGGAACATATTCTTAATGCCTGGGTCATCATTCTTGTCCAAGAGACTAATGTTTTCCATAAATTAAAAGAAATTACTTCTATGTGTATTGGTATTCTGCCTACATATGCATCCATGTACCATCTATGTGCCCTGAAGTGGAAGGCAGAAGGGGTTGTCAGATCCCCTTGGACTGGAGTTACAGATGATTGTGAGCTGCCTGTGTTCTTAACTATGGAGCCATCTCTCCAACCCAAGGCTAAATTATTCTTAAAAGACGTTTAGAAGATTTTACAATAATCAGTAAGCATTTTGAAGTAAAAGACAGAACTTTTAGTATCCTAAGACATAAAAAAATAAATAATTTGTAAATTTAAAAATACCTGCTTGCTTTGTTAAATCTCAATGTCTTTGAAGACTGCCAATTAGGAACCCACAGAAAATATAAACTGCCAAGAACACACTGGCACAGGGGGAAATTTCCTAAAGAGAACTCCAATGGCTCATGCTCTAAGATCAAGAATTGATAAGTGGAAACCTTATGGAACTGGAAAGCTTCTGTAAAGCAAAGGCCATAGTCAATAAGACAAATAGGCAACCTACAGATTGGGAAAAAAATCTTCACTAACCCCACATCCGATAGAGGGCTAATATCCAAAATATATAAAAAACTCAAAAAGTTAATCACCAAAAAATGAAACAACCCAATCAAAAAATGGGGTATAGAACTAAACCAAGAATTCACAACTGAGGAATCTCGAATGGCAGAGAAGCACCTAAAGAAATGTTCAACATCCTTCATCATCAGGGAAATGCAAATCAAAACAACCCTGAGATTCCACCTCACACCAGTCAGAATGGCTAAGATCAAAACCTCATGTGATAACACATGTTGGAGAGGATGTGGAGAAAGAGGAACACTCCTCCATTGCTGGTACAACCACTCTGGAAATCAATCTGGAGGTTCCTCAGAAAACTGCAATTAGATCTACCTGAATCAGAGCCAGCTATATCACTCTTGGGCATATACCCAAAAGATGGCCCATCATGCCACAGAGGCACTTGCTCCACTATGTTCATAGCAGCCTTATTTGTGATAGCCAGAAGTTGAAAACAACCTAGATGTCCCACGACAGAAGAATGGATACAGAAAATGTGCTTCATTTACACAATGGAATACTACTCAGCTACTAAAAAGGAGGACATCCTGAGTTTTGCAGGCAAATGGATGGAACTAGAAAATATTATCCTGAGTGAGGTAACTCAGACCCAAAATGACATGCATGATATGTACTCACTAATAAATGGATATTAGTCACCCCCCCCTAAAAAAACATACAGAATACACAAGATACAGTCCACAGAATTCAAAAAGCTCAATAAGCTGAAGTGTTCAAGTGAGGATGCTGCCTCAGTCCCACTTGGGAGAGAGAAGAAAGCAATCAAAAATGGGGAGGGAGGGAAAGTGGAGGGGGGTGGAAGCTGATCTGGTATTGGGTGAGGGAAAAGGACTGAAACCCTGAGGGCCAGCAGAAAGTATGGAAACAGGCAACTTCAGGAAATAGGAGGTTGAGGGGACCCCCCAGAGTGCACCAGAGACCTGGGAGGTGAGAGACTTCAAGGACTCACAGGGAGGGATCTTTGATGAAATGCCCAAGTAGGGAGAGGGAACTTATAGAGACCATCTCCAGCAGGAAGACAGGACATCAAATGTGGAATGGGGTTACCATCCCACAGTCACACATCTGACTCATCACTATTTCTGTCTGAAAGAATTACAGGTATGGAAATGGAGAGGAGCCTGAGGAAAAGAAGGTCCAGTGACAGGCCCAAAGCAGGATCCAGCTCAAGGGGAGGTCCTAAGGCCTGACACTATTACTGAGGCTATGGAGTGCTCACAAAAAGGGACCTAGCATGTCTGCCCTCAGAAAGATCCAACAAGCAGCTAAAAGAGTCAGGTGCAGATATTTGCACCCTACCAATGGAAAGAAGCAGCTGACCCCTGTTGTTGAATTAGGGAAAAGATGGAAGAAGCTGAGGAGGAGGGTGACCCTGTAGGAGGACCAGCAGTCTCAATCTGGACCCCTGAGTTCTCTCGCTGGACCACCAACCAGGCAGCATACACCAGCTGACATGAGGCCCCCAACACACATACAGTAGAGGACTTCCGGGTGTGTGTTCATTCAGAGATGATGCACCTAACCCTCAAGAAACTGGAGGCCCCAGGGAGTTTAGAGGTCAGGTGGGGTGGGGGGTGGGGACATCCATGTGGAGAAGGGGTGTGGGGGAGGAGGTGTGGGATATGGAGCAGTTGGAGGGTGGGAGGGGAGTGCAAAAAATGAATTACAAACAAAATTAAATTAAAAAAATACCAGAATGTACTATTCAATTTCTCCCAAAAGTGCATTACATGGAAAAAGTTAACAAAAATGTTCCTATAGAAGTAGCAAACCCAATCCATAACTATTCCTCCTGGCTCCACAATGCATACTTATATAGTATAAGTTTTTAAAAGTTCAAAAAAGAACCATTTTAACTACATAAATTAGCCTTTCCCATGTTTATTTGACTATATGACTTTCTCCCTAAAGAAGACTCCAGTGCCATCACGCTAATATATGATTTGGTACCATTTCAGTTTTTACTACACCAAACATTTAGATTATAGCTATACTGGACTCTATTGGCAGGAAAATCACACACCACTCACAATTTGCCATTCTGGCAAAGCATCCAAAAGTACGAAGTGAGATAAATGGTAAAATTGTGATATTTCTAACTTTACATGCCAAAAGTAGATAAGTAAAATATTTGGCCAAAAATGTAGAAGTTTTTGCTTCTGAAGTTGAATTCTGAGAGACAAGGCAGCAGGAGATCTTGGTCCTAATTCCCTTCTGCTAGCAACTGCTCACTCTGTGTACACTTTGGGAACACCCTGGCACTGGGGCTTTTGTCACCCAGAGCTTGACTAACATAGAGCTTGACTAGAAGATCTTCTCTAAGGGGATGACCAACATTTGCAGACATATCTAACATTGAAAACTTGCATTGCAGCTTCAGCTGTTGTACAATTTGGCTACCTGAATTTAGTCAAGACTTCTAAAATAAAATGAGTAATTCAAGGGCAAGAAAGAGAATAAGTGTTTGAAAATAAAAAAAAAAGTACAAAAGCACATGAAATGTTTTGGAATAAAAAATTATTTGTAGGCTTCTAAGCAAAAAGAAGACAGAAATATATGAAACATTTTAAAAGGCACAGACCAGAAAAGACTCATATGCTAATGTCTTCTCAAAATGTGTAAGCACAAAGTGACTACATTAAGCTCCTCCAAGATATTCATCTTGTACACTAAAAGATTCATTGGTTCGTTTAGGCTTTACAGACATCAATGTAAATCACTACAGTCAAATTTTACTTAATGTTAGTTTAACCAGTACATGTGAAATAGAAAAGAATGCCCCCTCAAATCTGCCTTACTGTAGAGCAATGGTTTAGTCCACTTAGAGAACAACTTCCATGTTCTCACACCCAAAAGTATAAGCAATTTTAAGTGAAAAGATGCTAATTGACATAGGGCAATTTTAAAAAATAGTAAGCCATTTCAAATTATGAATTTTAATTATACACAGGATTATTATAAAATATTTAAAAATATTGTATCTAGAGACAAACCTACTTGGAAGATTGTTTTGAATTAGAGGATGAAATGATTCCTAATGATAAACTGATATACTCATAGACCAGAGCCTAGTGTAATCAATCATCATCAGAGCAGATACAGAGAGTCACCTAAACATTAGGCAGAGCTCAGGGAATCCTGTGCTGCTGCTGCTGCTGCTGCTGCTGCTGCTGCTGCTGCTGGAGGAGGAGGAGGAGGAGGAAGAGAAAGAGGAGGAAGAAGGAGGATTACAGGACCCAGAGGGGTAGAGGACACAGTGAAAACATAGCCCACAGAATCAATTAAGCAGGGCTCATAGGGGCTCTCAGAGACAGGGGTGACAATCAGGAAGCCTGGAAGGGTCTGATCTAGGTCCTCTACATATATGTTATGGTTATGAAGCTTGGTGTTCTTGTGAGACTTCTAACAGTTTGAGCACTGTGTCTGACCCTTTTGCCTGCTTTTGGGATCCTGTTCCCCCAACTGGGTTGCCTTGTCCAGCCTTGACATAAGGATATATACCTAGTCTTATTGTAACTTGCTATGCCATATCACAAGAGGAAGCCTATACTGGACACTGCATGGAGGGTCAGGAACCAGAAGCTGGACAGCCCAGAGACCTATGACAGAACCAAACACAACTGGCAAATAAAATACAATATATTTAAAAAAAAAAGAGTCAATGAAATGATTCCTAATGATACTCTGCTATACTTATAGACCAGAACTTAGAAAATAGATTTTTTTCCTTACAACATATTCTAATTATAGTTTCTCCTTCCCTGACCACTTCCCCACCCCAGGTTCTTCTCTATCTTCCCTTCCATTTAGACCCCTTCCTGTCTCCTTAGACAACAAACAGGTATCTTAAGAGATTATAATAAAATAAAATATATGGTAAGACAAAACAGAAAATTCAGAATAGGATAAACAAACAACAACAACAACAAAAAAAAAACAGAAGGAAAACAGCCAAAGTAAAAGCACAAGAAGCACATATGGATGGAGAGACACACTAGACTATGTGTGCTGTACTATGTATACATTGGGCCAGTAACGTTAAAAATAACAAGAGAGCTCTGATATGACATTATGAGACAAAGAACCTCCAAAGATGCCTTTGAGGCCATTTTTCTGCTGGCCATGGACTGCTGTGAATGCAGCCTACCTTTAAGAGTAGTTTGTTTCCTCAGTGAGACTCTATTGTAGAAGCTCTAAGACCTAGTGTGCTGAATTCTTCAGTCACAAACAGCAAGACTTCATTCAACTGACTCTAGGGTGAGGGGCTCCTTTTAATTGCCACGTCCTCCTGATTTTCTCTTTGTGCCCTACATCAGGTTTTGATTCTGCTTTGCTTTGCTCTGCAGCATTCCTTCCTCTTTGATATAACAGGATCACTTCTGAAATTCGGATCTCAGAAGCTATTGTCAAACAAGATAGCTAAGATAATTTACTGCTAGTCCCAAGACATAAAGGTGAGGGAAGTTTTAATTTATGTAATTTTCTCTAGATAGGAAAAACGTCAGGAAACATGGAGAAAACAGCAACAAAAGATATATATCCTAACCTCATACTACTAAATAAATATAAAGTTTGTCTTGAAAGAGTTAATTTTGAGCTGATGACAATCTGAACCCACATGATAGGAGAAAACAAACCCCCGAAAATTGTCATATGACCTCCATATGCACACAAAATGTTTACACACACAAATGTAACAAAAATAGTTAATTTTGTATTGTGTGAATTCCAACACACACAAACACACACATCCCCAGCTAACAAGATAAATTTACAGATACTGTTTTTCTTTTTTTATTAGATATTTTATTTACATTTCAAATGCTATCCCCTTTCCTTGTTTTCCCTCTGAAAATCCCCTATCCCCTCCCCACTCCCCCTGCTCCCCAACCCACCCAAGTCCATTCCTGTTCCTGACATTCCCCTACACTGCAGCATAGAGCCTTCACAGGACCAAGGGCTTCTCCTCCCATTGATGTCTGACAAGGCCACCCTCTGCTACATATGCAGCTGGAGCCATGGGTCCCTCCATGTGTACTCTGTGATTGGTGGTTTAGTCCCTGGGAGGTCTGGAGGTACTGGTTGGTTCATATCGTTGTTCTTCATAAGGGATTGCAAACCCCCTCAGCTCCTTCAGTCCCTTCTCCAACTCCTTCATCAGGGACCCTGTGCTCAGTCCAATGGTTGGCTGAGAACATCCACCTCTATATTTGCCAGGCTCTGGCAGAGCCTCTCAAGAGACAGCTATATCAGGCTCCTGTCAGGAAGCACTTCATTAACCCGTATTAATTGATCTCATACTATATACAAAATACTGGAAACAGTGACTGATTTTACAGTGTCTGTCTTCAAGTAGCTTATTACGGGAGAGAATGAACATTAACTGAATGCTTGCCAAAAAAAAAAAAAAAAAAAAAGGAACAGTTAGGTAAATGTTAACAGTAAAAGCTGACCCAGCCAATAACAGACAATAGTCACATAATGAAACCTAGTCCTATTAGTCCTACTTTAGTAATGGTTTCATGCCAATCTGAAAACATTTAAATTATTCTGCAAGGTGTGACACATAGTCTAGTTCTCTCCTGTCTAATCTCATATCTTACCCTATACCTCTATCTCACCTTTTTTATTTCTTACAACCCATTTCAGGCAAGTCCTAGGCTTCTTCCTGCCCCAGAACTTCTGTTCCACTACTTCTCTTAGCACAGAAAATTCCTATCACTTCTTTACCTACCTGTAACCATTCTTCAGATCTGTTTGTTTGTTTGTTTGTTTGTTTTGTTTTGTTTTGTTTCGAGACAGGGTTTCTCTGTGTAGCCCTGGCTTGTCCTGGAACTCACTTTGTAGACCAGGCTGGCCTCGAACTATCAGACATCACTTTCTTTTTTTCACTTTCCTTATTTTTCCCAGGCTAGCGTTGGACTTACGAGGAAGCAAAGAATGGCACTGGATTCCTGCTAATTCTTCTGATTCCACTTTGAGTGGTGGGATTACAGGTATGTGCCACTATACTTAGCTTTACTCTCAAAGGACAACTCATGGCAAAAGAATAATAACATGTTCTATAAAATTTGTGTGCTGGGCGGGGGCAGGGGTTGTTAACCCAGGGCTTCTCTGTGTAGCTCTGGCTGTCCTGAAACTCATTCTGTATACCAGGCTGACCTCAAACTCACAAAGATCCCCCCTGCCTCTGCCTTCAGAGTGCTGCAATTAAAGATGTGTACCATCACCATCTAGCTTTTTGTTCTATAAAATCTTTCTTACAGAGAATTAACAACAAACAAAGCAAAGCACAAAGTCTCAGCAAATTTCTTAAAAACTTGTTTAAAAAAAACCCCTTTGATTAAAGAGCTAGAGAGACAGCTCTAACATTAAGAGAACATACTGCTCTTGAAGGACCTGAGTTCAGGGCTCAGCACTGGAAGCTCTCAACTACCTGACCCCAACTTCCAGGGAGCTCAACACCTCTAGTCTCTGTAGTCACCTGCACAGATGCTCACATAACCACATGTACACTAATTCAAATGAAAAGAAACCCCTTTGGATTAATTTCAGAAAAACAAGGCAGTACTTGTGACAATAGCAACATTGTCTAGTGACTTTTTAGACATATTCTCACATGACTGTTATTGTTAATTGATTTACATAGATTTTAAACAGTTTTATCCCAAGAGTTGTTCAGATTAATCATATCCAGCTGATTAAACAGTTGATTAAAAATGGTAGCTAAGGCTGTTTCTATTTAAAAAGTCAGGAATTAGGCTAGAAATAATCCTTAATATAATGCTGTTTTTATGAAGACAATCAGATTAGGTTTATATTACTTTGACTTACAGGAAATGGAAAAACAAGACTAGTATGTTTGCTTTTAATGGATTTTATCCTAAATCCAAAATGCTTATGAACACAAAATATTTGTCCATGATGTATGTCAGCCCTAGTAAAATCTAAGCATTATTTCTATTTAGTCACAGTTCTTATTTGCTCCTATGATACTACACAAGGTGGTATGGAATAGGGAAGAAAGACAATAGGCTGAAATGACTACTACAGGGGGCCAGGAAAGAAAACTATGTTTTCACATCAAATTCCAAATAAACCAAAGTGGCTACCATGACTGCAAAACTGATCATTTTACTGAAGCACTGCAAAGAGATTTCTTCTGCTATATTTGTTTATAGCTAAAACCTGCCATTTTTCCATTCTTTTAAAAATGTTTTTAAAGATATGTTCACTTTATTATATATGTGTTTTCCTATATTCTGTATGCATCATGTATGTATTCAGTGACTGGAGGAGGTCAGATCCCCTGTAATTATGGACTTATAGATTGTTGAAAGTTATGGATCAATGAAAACTCCCTTGTGGGTGCTGGGAATTAAACCCAGGTCCTCTGAAAACCCAAGTGTTTTTAAATGCTGAGCCAGCACCCTCTACTCTTCTGATATACCCTTTGGACCCTGTTCAGGCTTGTCAGAAAAGGCCTGATGTGGGTTTCTACATGGACAGACACTATGCACACAAGACCCTGTGAGATGGACATTAAATTACCATGAAAAAACTGTAGCTATGTGAAAGGAAAGAATAAAGAATATTAAGAACAAAGGGCAACACATTGTAATGTGTACCCCCCCCCCCCCGTCCAATTACTTTTAGAAACGTAACCCCCAAACCTGTGTGGTACTCCATTCTTCACAGTATCCCAACCCTCAGAAGGCTAAGTCAGGAAATCACTGTGAGTTGAAAGCCAACCTGAACTGGGGAGAAGGTTGTCAGTAAAGTGCTTACCCCACAAGCATGAAGATCTGAGTTTGACTGTAAACTCAGAAACCACAAATGTAGCATTTGTTTGATATCCCAGTGCTGAAAGTCATAAAAAGATCCTTGGTGTATACTGGCCAGCCAGCCTTGCCTAACTGGTGAGCTCCAGGATAAGAAACCCTATATCAAACAGGGTGGATAGCATTCATGAGGATAATACCCAGGGTTGTTCACATATGCACATACATAACCAGAAACAGACAGACAGTCAGACAGACAGACACAGACACAGACACAGACATACACACACACACACACACACACACACACACACACACACAGAGAAAAATAAGCATGAAGGATAAGGAAAATATTAAAATTAAACATGGAAAGGATATTTAACTATAAGAAAAACATTTCATATGTAGTAGAAGATGGCCTAGTTGGCCATCATTGGGAAAAGAGGTCCCTTGGTCTTGCCCCAGAACTGGGGAACACCATGGCCAAGAAGTGGGTGGGTAGGGGAGCGGGGGGGGGGGTGGTATAGGGCACTTTCGGGATAGTATTTGAAATGTAAATGAAGAAAATACCTAATAAAAAAATGGAAAAAGAAAAAATAAAAACAAATCAAACCTAAAAAAGAAAAAAAAAAGAAAAACATTTGATTGATAATCTCAAATTAGTGAATTTTTCTCTTTATGTTTTGAAATCCCTAAGATCTTCTATGAAAAAATACTCAGACACCTTACTGGTACATTTAAATCACAAACATGGCTATCATTATCATTAATTAAGAAAATGCCAGGTTATAACTCACGTACGACATGTCCCACTTTCTTTAGGCTCTCATCTTGCTTTGGTCCTTCTCAGAGTCCATGAGAGGGTTTTAAATTCTATGACCCCTCCATGAGTGCTGAGAGTCCCTAGGAACTCTTAGCCTTGTCTTTCACTTACTCACTGTTAGCCATTCCACAAAGCTATCAGCAGACAAATAAGAGCAAACCTGAGGGAGGCAAGGCTTGATCTCTTCACTCTTTCTACATATTCTCTAGGTCTCAGTGACCTACTATAGTTGGGGCTATACCAGTGCCTGTCATGCACAGGGTTTTAACAGTATGGGGTTGACCAAATATCCAAGTAGGACTCAAGTGGAAACTTAGGGGTTCTTTGGGAAGTCAGTTGCATTGAACTGTGTTTTGCTGGGGCAAACACATGAAGGACTGTCTTCCTGAAGTAGGCACGGGTGAAAAACTAAGGCAGACTCATGAAGGAACGTTTAGCTGAAGCAGAAATGGATGAAAGGGTGTTCTGCTAAAGCAAGCATGTGAAAGGACATGAGATGAAGGATTCTTCGCTAAAGACAAGCATGTATGGGTCTGCCTTACGTTGCAAAGTTAATCTACATTTGTAAGGAGTCCATAGAGAGAAATGCATCCAAAAACTTCTGGTGATGTGCTGCACTTTCTTGCTGTTTCTACAGATTTAGGTTGACTGGCAGAGTGATGTCAGCTAAGACACACTCATATGCTGAGACAAGACACATGTTGAGACAAGACCTGTGGAGGACTCGTGATGTTTGGAGGGTATAAATAGGACTCTAAGGACAGTGACCGAGGCTGAGCTAGGCTTGCTTATAGAGCTAGCTGTGCAACGCTTGTTGATCTTCACTGAACTTCACTTACTGAGAGAGGCACAGCCTACAACTTCTGACATTCCTCCCTATTCTTGCCTGCTGACTGGAGCTGAGGCTGAGGCCTGACTCTGTCTGCTAGGTAGTGCCACTGCTGCTAATTCATGTTTACTATCCCAACTCTATGGAACTGGACGGCTGCTGTATCTGTGAAGTATCTGTAAGTAGATCAAGCTGCTGCTACTAACCTATAAATTGAACTGCCAATTTCCAGACAACACAGATGGGAGTTGCTGCAAAGAACCTTTCTAAACAGGTTCACTTCCCCCATATCCTTTCTTTCCCACTACCTCTTTTGGGTAGTGGGCTAAATGGAAGGTTAAAGTGTTTAAGAACCATCATTAAAAATAAGACTTTGAAAAATTAAAGTTATATAGGACTTAAACAATCACATAAATACATTTGCAGCACACAGCTAAATAAACACAGAGGAAGAAAGGAAAGATTGCTAAAACCAGCAACTTAATGAAAAGCCCAGGTAACAAATGGGAACTATAAATATGCAAAATACATATAGTAGCTTTCCCTAAGGTAAACACAACCAGTGATTCTCTCAGCACACAACTGGAATCTGCAGCACCTAAATACATGGTATGAGCAGATAAAAATTCTAGATATATTGATGGAAGGACAGATTGATGCAAGTTTTATAGCCAAATATGGCTTACTTGTTTGACTAAACAAATCTCACTATCATTTGGAGTCAATCTGTGACCAATTGAGGTCTATTGAAGAGAAAAAAATTTGATCAAGGCTGTGTTATGAGAGTTGTATGTGCATGTGTAGCCCAGAAGTCCATGATGGCTGTCTTTTTCAGTTGCTTTTTCATCTTTTTTTTTTTTTGAGACATAGTCTCTCACTGAATCTGAAACTCATCAGGATTATTAAAAGAATATCACTGTTCCAGACTCTTAACATGGGTGATGTAGATGCAACTTCAAGCCCTCATGCTTGCATGACAAGCATTTTACCAATTGACCCATCTCTTCCCAGCTCTGTCTCGTCTTTTAATGGATATATACCTTAATATTCAATATTCAAATATCAGCAGTACTCTGACATTTATGATAATGACCTTCTTTAAGAGGGCGTGGTAATTATCATGTTTCAGAGAAGACATATTGACAAAATAAAGGAACATGCAGGCTAAGGATATGGGTTCTTGAATCAAATGTCTGGGTCCAAGTACTGAGTTTCTCACTTACTAGCTATTTGAACTGCAGCTAGTTCATTGACCCCATAATATCTCAGCTTCCTCACAATCTAGATGGAAATGGTGAGTCTAGAGAGATGGCTCAGTGGTGAAGACCACTTGCTGCTCTTGCAGAGGACTTGAGTTTGGTTCCCAGCACCCACATTGCAGCTCACAACCACCTTCAATCTCAGTTTCAGGATATACAATGCCCTGTTCTGATCTCCACAAGCATTGCATACACACGGTACACTAACGTACATACAGACAAATATACATATAAAATTTAAATAAAAATGGTGACGACTTACAATGAGCAGTGTCTTTTCATATAGTAAACACTAAGAAAATGATTATTGTCATACAGCATAATAAAAATATTATTTACCAATGACCAGTTGCTCATGATACAAATTTAAAAAATTAATCTCCATGTAAACTGTAATCCTAATACAAAGAAATGAAACACATCTTCAGGGTTACTATGCTTTAAACTCATTTGGTACAAATGAATTCAATGTGAATATTTTTCTAAGAAAAGAGATACAAAGAGTCTTGTGAAATGGAAGAGAAAATAGTAAGGCTGTAAAATCAAAATGAGCAAACATTTTGTTATTCTATACTAATCAGATGACAAGTTATTAATTCTGTGTATTTATGTATGTGTGCAGGAGAGCATGTACATATGTGTACATATCTGTGGAAACCAGAGGTCAATCTCAGATGTCATTCCCAGGACACCATCCATCCGGGTTTTAGAAACAGGATCTCTCACTGGGAACATGGGTTTGCTGATTAGGCAAGGCTGGCTGGCAAGTTCCAGGAATTCTTACCTGTCTCTGAGCCAAAACTGGAATTACTAGCACATGTCATCCAACTCAGCTTTTTATATTGGTGAAGACGGAACTTAGGCCCTTCCTCACGCTTGCTAGACAAGCACTTTACTTACTGAGCTATGTGTCCAATGCTTATCATGAGCATATAAACGAAGGCAGAATGATATATTTTGATTTCACTGGACAGCCATGAAACATTCAAAATGCTATCAAAAGGAGAAGGTTCCTCAAACATTATAATAAATGATTCTCCTCATGGTTGTGTGCAGTTATAAACTGGAGGGCCCTTGGTAGGCAATAGACTACTAGAAACAGAACTAAACAGCAAGTATAATCAAATGAACACACTCTGGAATACAACAAAGCTCTGCAATGCTTGCCATTAGGGGAAAGCTGAGTGTTGAGAATAAGGGGGAAGTATCTACACAGGCAGGCAATAGGAAGAAACCTCCCATCCTGTTTTGGAAACACCCTAACTAACAGGAAGAAGGCAGTCAGAGTAGTGAATTGCTCTGTAGAGGGGCACAGGTTTAGAACTGGAAATAATTGACTTGAGACATTTCACTTTCCCCTATGATTTTTTCCAAATCAAATCAAATAATATGTGCACATAGCCTTGTATTTGTGAAAACCTATAAATCAAAGGTATGCTCCTTCCTATTGAAACCCAAGTTTAAAGAACACGGAATATGTAAGGCAAAATGATAAGTAAGCACCACTCTCTTGCTGAATTAGAAGGTTATTTCACCAGAAAAAAAAAAAAAAACAACTTTGAATCACTGTTGCGTTCTTTTGAATCTCAGTTTTCCTCTCCATAAAATGTAGGAGCCAACCAAGAGGGTCCCCAAGGGTATCAATTAGTCAGATGGACAAAAAAAGTTCGAATCCTGGAGAATGAATATTTATGTTCGATGAATATAAGCAGTTATTATGTACTTAAAGGGAAGTCAAGCTTTTAGGATAAAAGATTGAGGTTATGAACAATGCTAGGTCTTGGTAGACACATTTGTTTGCCTCTCCTCAGTTTCTTCCCGATGCTTACACTTACCTCATCTACTGTGTCCTCACTGTTGATGATAACCCTCAATCCCAAGTGAGGCTCAAATGTCTCTTTTGGGAACACATGCCTTTAGTCAGCCAGGTCAAAACTAAGCCTCACCTGGTATTTCAGCATTGAGCCCTGCTGGAGTGCCTCTTATATAAGGAGCAATGGCTCTTGTGTTGGATTTTAATACCCAGAGCAACAAAACTAAATAAAAAATTCCTCCAGAATTTGTTATAAAAATTTAGAGAAATTATAAGTGTTCCAACTTTTCCATTAATGTATGTATTAATAGTAAATGTTTAAAGCAATCTAGTTTTTAAGATCAAGGTTAAGACAGGGATATTTCAGAGAAAAGTATGAATATATCAAAGTAGGAGCAGAACAGTGGGAGGAATCTGAGCATAGTTCACATATTTAAGTAAAAAGAAAACGAAAGAGCAATGTGTCCCATACATGCATCGGAATCATTACTACAACCTAAACCTTAAAAAGAATCTTTGCAATCAGATGTCCCAGGGTGGGATGGTACCCAAGAGGGACTCCCCTTCTCAGAAGGGGGAGAGCAATGGGGGGAAGGATATTTAAGGGTGGGACTGGGAAAAGAGAACCGGGGCTGTGATTGGGATGTAAAGTGAATAAAAAATAGATTATTGGAAAAAACCGAGCATGCTTAGCTGGGTTATAGTGTCTCATGCCTTTAATCCCAGCACTCAAGAGGCAGAGGCAGGTGAAGCTCTGTGAGTTCAAAGCCAACCTGATCTACAGCTCAAGTTCCAGGACAGTTAAGGATATACAGAGAAACCCTGTCTCAAGCAAGCAAACAAACAAACAAACAAAACCTAAGTTTACTAAATATGATTTCTATCTCTGTGGTATCTGAATAGATTTGCTTTAGGAATAATTAAGTTTATGAAACTACCATAACAAGAAGAAAAACAATAGACTACTTTAAAAATTATTCAGACTTATAGGTCTCTCTCTCATATTAAACCACATTATGAATTTGGTAGGTTAACTGTGATCCTCTAAAATAAACTTTGCATGACTTATTTATATTTACATTTATGATAAAATAGGATGTCTTGCTTAACCTTAAGAAATACTTCCAGGTGGATGGTGGTGGTGGTGTACAGACTAGCAAGTCTACAGAGTGAGTTCCAGAACATCTGGGAATAGAGAGAGAGAAAAACACCCAGGAGTAGAGAGAGAAAAGAATAAAAGAAGAAAGAAAAGAAATACTTCCTCTTGTATGAATCCAAGTAACCTTTGATTTTTACCCAGATGTTGTATCAAAAAATGAACTAAATATTTACCAAAGAGTTCCAATTTTACCAATGTCCAATATTTTCTTAGCTGTTAAACATTAGGTTTCCTTCCTAAATACATCTCCCACAATTAATAAATTTCTAAAGAATCAATTCATGCAATACTGTAGTGTCGGTGCTTATAACTTTTAGTATGAATAACCTCTGGACTTGGGTTCAGATACTAGAGTCCGATAATCTGAATTAAGGAACTAACCAAAAACAGCTTTGGAGATGTTTAAATAAGACTAAGTTTAGCAACTGTTCATAGGACAGGCATACAATCCACTGTTTTACGCTGTAACTCTCGGACCTATATTATTTGTCAATGTCCTTTTTCCATTTTCTTTATAAATAAGTAGATAAACAAATGAATAAATGCCAGTTATTCAACTGTTATACTAAAAGCAGAAACTAAGCTCCAACAGTGACTAAAAAATACTACAAATCAATGGTCTTGTTTATTCCTAAGAACACACTTTTTCCCTTTTTAAAGTAACCTAAAAAAGGGCATCACCACCACGGTTTCTTATTACATTTCTAAAACAGCATGTAGAATAAATACCAGGGCTTGTGCTTTAGGAAGAATATAACTTAGAACCGTAAATAGGCTTAGACTCTTTTCTGCAGAGAAAAAAAAAAAGAAAACAGAGTATTCGTGAAACCCTGAACTGCTCACATGCTATAGCATTTTGAAGAAGAAAGAGTAGGGAGGGGGACAAGAGAGGATGAGAGACAGGCAGGGAGGGAGCAAAACGGAACAAATATGAATGAATGAATGAATGAATGAATGAGAATGAATAAAGAAAAAAACCCACTAAAACCTAAAAGCCTGTTACAACTACTCTTGACTGTGCCCCTGCTGCTTATCTTCATATTATTCTATATTTCTGCCTAACACATTTTCTGTTCTTTGTTGAGACTCTATAGCTTAGCCAGTTCTGGAATATACTATGTAGCCGAAGCTGGCCTCAAACTCATGGAAATCTTCTGGTTTTAGTCTCCCAAGTACTCATAACCTTACTGTTCGCTCTCCCTCCAGCTCGTTTTTCATGATTATACTATTCCCTGCAGAATCCACTAGCCTAGCCCTTTTAAACATTTTCTCTTTAGTATTAAATTGGAAATTCTTCCCAGGAACTACCCATATATTCTTGACTTGCCTCCAACTTCACCACCCAGAGTTTCCTATAACCCTTGCACTGCTTATATACCTCATCACCTCATACCTTTTGGCTCATACATGTGAAGAGAAACACCAGTTACTTCTCACATGGCCAACTAACTATCCACCCAAAGACCTTTTGACTTCATTCACTTGGGTCTTTAGCAATTCCATTTCATCTCCTTCCAGTATCTGATGAAATTGTCAAGTTAATGTGCACATCTTTATCTCTAGTGACCTTTAACATCCATCTCATCATCTCTATCAAAAACACTTTGGTCACTTATTGACACTAAATGAAGACTTTGAAACTTGGCTTTCACTCTTGTTCTCTATTCTACTTCTTGCCACAGTACTTGGAAAGTCCATTATCCACACAGACACGCCCCCCCCAATCCCACTGATCCAAAAACCTAGAATCTCTCAGAACTCCTTTTCTTCAGTCCCACATTCAACCTAAGTATACTTTTCAAAGTTTTCCAGCCCCCTCCAGTTGTCTTCCATACTTGATTCCACATGAGACCTTGCTCTTTCAACCCACAGTCAATGTCACCTAGTCCCAAGAAGCTCCTCCCATTTCCCTCCTTGTATACACCAGCTCTTTGTTCTAGCTTGAAAAAAAAGTCTCTTCTGTTTTAAGTCTGATCAAGAGCCTTTGCCTACACTTTTCTTTTCTTTTCTTTTTTTTTTTTTAAGACAGGGTCTCTTTTATTTTGTCCTGGCTGTCATGAAACTCACTAAGTAGACCAAGCTGGTCTGGAAACTCATAGAGATCCACTTGTCTCTGCCAACCAAGTGTTGGAATTAAAAGTGTGCCATCACCAAGCCTAGCTATCCCCTTTTCTGATTTCAACATTCCCACTTTTGTTCACCAAAGCTATCATTTTGCCTCTACACATCATCAAGTCACATCAAGTCTACTCTGTCCCCCATTATTCCTTACTTTAAATATGTTTAAGCACTTTTCAGCTTAAAAAAAAATCCTTGCAAAAGCTCTTCCTAGCCTCTTCCTTCTACTAGAACTAGTGTGAAGGAACAGCCTTTAGGACAGAAATTATTTTGTTTTGTTCACTGGTATACCACAATTACTTGCAGCAATGCCTAACACTCAGTAAGAACTCAACACATAACTGCTAAAGAAATGATAACCTTCCTCAAAACAAAACAAAACACATCCAGGGATTTCCTCATGCTTTCTCTCAACCTCCTTTCTCTGTAACCTGGTTAATATATTCTCACGATACAAACTTGCCAAATCCAATGGAAACTTACAGTTTAAAATTTTCTTCTGATTTTGTTTTTCTGTTTTATAGAATTATGAAAACAAATCCAGAACTCTACTGCATGGTAGGTAAGTATTCCATTACTGTGAAAACACTAGCTCCAGCTGCCAGGCTTTAACTTCTCTCTAGCCTTACCACCACAATCCACAGAAAGACTGTTTTCCCTTTATTTCTATGATACCACTTTTCTTTAAGGAATCTTCATCTTCCCTTCCTGGATACCTCTGCTTTTCCTCCCTGAATAATAAATGCTGATATTTCCCTTACCTCTGTAACTTCTGCCTAACCACATATTCTTCCTGAGTAACAAAATCCTAAGTCGCTTGCATTTATTATCTATCCATTGAAAATTAATTCATCCATCCCGAGATTTTTTTCTAAGCACTTTTATTCTCATAACCAGCTGATAACAGAATATTTTACTGAATATTATCCTAACTACACATTTAAAGAAGTCAGGATACAGGGAAGAAAGTAATTTATGAGAGGATACAGAGCTAACTAAATTGTAGCATAGTTATATAATGATTTGAGTATCCCTTCAAACAGCTTTATTAACCTGTCATTAATATACTCATAGGACATACTTATTTATCATGAAATAATATTTAATATATTCAAAACATCATACAACTATAAGCACAATGCAATTTTAGGTTTTCATCACTCCCAAGAAATGCAGTACCCCTTGGTAATCGCTTATACTTAAAACTTTTAAACTTTGATTTTAGAAAGTGAACTATTAAGATTATTGCAGTATTATCCATAATAACTAAAATATTGAATCAGCCTAGGTAATCCTCAACAGGTTCATGTTTAAAAAATGTAATACACACGTACAAACACTAGACTGTTATCTATAAATAATGAAATCTTGTCTTTTCATCAAGTTGGATTGGATTAGAGGACAAAATGATAAGGTAAATAAGGTAAACAAAGACAAATAGGGTTTCGCTTACATGTGGAATGTGTACATGATTTACAGAGGCTGACTTCAAAGCAGAATGATGAGTAAGGACTGAGGAAGCACTAGGGTAACAAAAAGAAAGGTCAAATGTGATCAGTGATCTATATGATAATGTCACATTGAATTCCATAAAAATTCAAATAATATTCTATATTCTATAGTTGCACACATAATAGTTTAATGAGGCAAATATTATTATGTGTTTTAAAAAACACTCCACAGGATTAAATTTATTCATTTGCTATGCCAAATCTGAATAAGAAAGATGTAAATATATTCCTACAAGAAGATAAATATTATAGTCATAATATGCTACTTACCAGAATGTAGACAGTCAACCCTCATGTAAACAATAAAGGAAATACCCTAATGAAACCTTTCCTTACAAGCACAATGTTCTATTTTTCAGATTTATTTTATGCACACGAATATTTTGCTTGCATGTATGTATTTACTTGCATGTCTTGTGTTCATAGGGGTTAGAAGAAAGCTTTGGATCCCATGGAACTGGAGTTATTGAAGGTTGTAAGCCACCATTTTCTACAATGTATATGTGTCTAGTTTCGTGAAGGAAGGAACCATGTGTTTGAATTGAGAATGATATAAACAGCAACTATCAGTAGCACATGCAGTATAAATAAAAGAAGGTGGTTAGCCAAGGGAAATAGAGAAGATTTTATAAAACAGAAGAGTTCATTAGTTTTTTAATGACTATAATTAGGGAAAGTATCTATTTCCATGACATCTCAAGAGGGATAAGGCAAGAATAAAACTACACCACTGATTCCAGTTGTCTTTACCCAGTGATTGTAAACTACTAATAAGTTATTCCAAATCTAATTTACCATTAGAGACCAGGGAAGAAATAAAAGGAAAATAGATGTATACATAGATTTTAAGAGGTAAAAGAAAAGAATAATCATTGAAGAAAAGTATCCATTGCATTATACAAAGAATTTTTTCAAATGTCTCATTTCCAGTTCTTCCATTTTGTATATATTAGACTCATTTTTAAAAAAAATTATTTATTTAAGGCATATGGATGTTTTGTCTGTTGTGTGTCTGTGCACCTAATGGGTTGCCTGGTACTCTTGGATCCCCTGGGCTGTGAGCAGATATATGGTAGTTGGGACTCTTTAACTCAAGTCTTATGAAAGAGAACAGCCAGTACTATTAACTATTTAATAATTAAGTAAGGCATTTTCTATTCCCTCAATTTGGGTTCTTAATTTCCCTCAACAGGAAAGAATTCATACCTAGTACACTGAAGCTAGTGGGTTACAGACCAAAGAGGAGAACCCTCTACTACCTTTTTCTTGAACTAAGTGTATTCTAAATACTTGCCCACAGAAAAATGTAGTTCTTATTTCTAAGTGAATCTTCTTGCATCAGATAGGAGACTATTTCAGAAATCCATGAGTAGTCAAAATGTTCAAAGTGACTATGAAGTATCTAACTCTAATACATCCCCAATGCAGCACTTACACTTAAGGCTGAGGGGAAATTGTAGAAGAGAATAGAGTAAGATTGGAAAAGCTAGAAGAGCAGGCTATCTTCTGTGTGGTAGTATCTTCTATATGAAAAGTTTACCTGTGAACTACTCATTCAGTTGCCTAAATGAGAACAGCATAATGACAACAACATTTGACATGCTAATATGGACCGGGTAAATTCCACAGGGTTCCTAGAAGAAGAGCTACAAGTGACCAATGACTGTTGAGGAGAATCATTCTCCTCCAGGGATAAGCTCCCATATACATTGACTAATGCAAAGTGGTCAGCCTCGGACATATGTCCATATAAGCAAAGGGAAATAGACTCAGTAGGTTATATGCAAATATGCATGTACATATATACATGTTATAATAATATATACATGTTACAGTGATAACTAAGTTAATAAATTTATGGAGAGGATCATGGGAGGAGTTAGAGAGGGAAAAAGGGTTAGGAGTGATGTGCAATGCTGTGTTCATGTATAACTTCATATGTATGAAGTATGATTTATTATTCTAAAATAACAAAATTTATTTTAAAGATGTCAGCTAAGCCCCAAATAAAACATTAGATTTTGATCTCATGATTCCTACCAGCCTTGGGAGCATTTCCTATATGAATAGGACTCTTTATTTCTACCACCAAAACATACTGTTTTGTGATTTGTTTTTAAGAAAAGAAGAGATTTGCCCCAAAGAAGACAAAAAGGGCATGGAAATGACATACATGCCCTAATAATAGTATATTCTATACACGAGTTGCTAGGTAGAACTGTTTCCTGTGAATATTAATTTTAAAATGATTTTATCTATTAACTCTACCACTTAGAAAAGCACATTTGTTTTTAACATTCCTGAAGACTGTATAAGAGAGATTTCCAGAGGGTCACACAGCAGCCCAAGTGGCATATAATTACTAAGATGCTTAATTCAAAGATAAAGAGTAATGACAGAAATATTGCTCAGAATAGAATAGAAACTAGAAAAGCCTCATTAGTGGAAAGCTCAAAATTGCTAAAAATATTGAAGCTATAAGAAAAAAACCTAATCTACTTTTAAAGAAAAAAATATTAGCCATCCAAAATTTTTAGAATAGAAATAAGATACGAAGTCAAGGATTCTTAACACATCTAAAAACATTGTGATAAAATTTAACATACATATAGCATACATTAACACAATTTTACAACTATTAATTTGGGAATTGAATATACTTTATATGTGGATTTAGCTTCTCAAAAATGGTGGCAAAAATCTCCTGCCTAGCCGGGCATGGTGGCGCACGCCTTTAATCCTAGCACTCGGGAGGCAGAGGCAGGTGGATTTCTGAGTTCTAGGCCAGCCTGGTCTACAGAGTAAGTTCCAGGACAGCCAGGACTATTCAGAGAAACCCTGTCTTGGAAAAAAAAATCTCCCGCCTTTGAAGAGCTTTAAGTTTTTTTTTTTGTTTGTTTGTTTTTTAAACACTGTGCCTATTATTTAATAGTGGTAAAACAAAGGCTGGAGAGATGGCTCAGCAGGAAGAGCCCTTCCATCTCTTCCAAAGG
This sequence comes from Mus musculus, assembly GCF_000001635.26. NCBI lineage: Eukaryota > Metazoa > Chordata > Mammalia > Rodentia > Muridae > Mus > Mus musculus. The sequence continues at coordinate 60,354,015 of NC_000086.7, forward strand.
CTCTGTATCAGATTCTCAGCACTCACATGGTGACTCACAATTGCCTCTAACTCCAGTCCCAAAGGATTCCCAACAGACTTTTTTCTGGCCTCGATGGGCACCAGGCACACATGTGAGGCAAAACCAAAATGCTCAAACACATAAAATTTTTTAAGCAATTTAAAAGTAGCAAAACTTAGTAATACGACAGATTTCAACACTAAGATGAATAATGGTGTATTTTTCTTTTTCTCTTATTTTTCAAGACAGGGTCTTGTCATATTGTTCAGACAGGCCTCAAACTCTCTTTATAGCTCAGGCTGGTCCCAAAGTCACAATTTTCCTGCTGTAGGTTACAGTGCTTAGATTACAGATCTGCACTACTGTATCTGGTTAATAGTATACTTTCTTACCCAAATAGGATGAGTGGTGTCAAAATCTCAGACCGAAACTTTGTTTTTGCTCCTTACAAACAAGGTACCTCACGGTGGCAAATACTAATTAATTACTCTCTTCACCTATTGCTTTATCTGTAAATTAGATGTGTACTACTAGGATATTACTATAAGGATTAATGTAAGTAACATACAGACTAGATAAGGATTTCACCATGGCTGCAGCATCAAAGAATTCACAATTCATCAGAAAACAGATATCTACATATCATCAAACCCTAATGTGGTAAATAAAACATCAGAGGAGCTACAAGCAAGGAGATGAACACAAAGCCAGTTAGAAGTTTGTAAGGCTCTATAAACAGACACAATACCAGAAGTGACTCTTATAAAGATGAGGAGGAATAAGGCAGACTAAGAAATAAAGAGTAGAAGAGTTAACCTGTAAAGACTGGAAGGCAGGCGATGGATGCAATGACTCACTGCCTTACAAGGAGTTTACATACCATTGAAAGAAAACAGGTAAGACAATGAGCAAGGCCACATAAAGATGAATCCCTTATGGGGTGCATGTGATTGTATTTACCTAAGTAAGAACTGCTGAAGAGAGTCATGTGTGGTGGTGCACATCTAGAATCTCAATACTCAGTAGGCTAAGCCAGAAGCATCTCATCTTCAAGACCAGCCTGAACTATATAAATGAGATCCTATCCCAAAGGAAACAAGCCTAACTCTTAAGGACCTTGACCATATCTGTGCCCATAAAAGTGTAAGAGTACCTGGAATTAACAGAGTAAAGAACAAAGAGGCTTAGAGGTATATAACTCAGATGATAAGGTAAATAGAGACAGTATCACCTAACCAGGAAATAAAAAAAAGAATTCATGAATGAGATACTAATAAAAATCTTTGAACACACTGCTATATAAGAGGGGCATTGGAAAACATAAAAGACCTCTTTAGTGCTCAGCTCCAAAAACAGCTTTGTACCTCAGGAGGGAGGAGTTTATAAGAGGAGAGACTTGTTCTATATCAACTTAAATTTGGCAGCTGTGGCAATGACACTGAACCAGAACAACCTATAAACGGCTATCAGAGGAGAATTCTAAAGTCAATGATATAGTTTGAATGTGTCCTTCTATGTTTATGTATTGAAAAATCATGACTCAGCTATGCTGCTTCAGAGTATATAACCAAAAAACTAAAATGAGGGTCAGGAAGAGGCTGATATCTCTAGTTCCTTTAGTCACAGAGTCATTATTCACAATAAGCTAAGAGGTTAAAAAAATACAAATGTCCACTAATAGATAAACATGAAAAGAATGTGTTTAAATATAGTGGCATAAACGTATAATCCCAGCACTTGTAAACCAAGGAGACAGAAAGATTTATTTTGAATTCAAAGCCAGTGTGCGTTACAGACTTAGACTTTCTCTAATGAAAGGGAAGGAAGAGAAAATATGACATGCTCACAGAATGGAGTCTGGTCATTGTGGCACACATCTTTATTGCAGTACTAGGAAAGCAAAGGCAGGTGGATCTCTTATGAGTTTGGACCTAGCCTTAAAAGAACAAATAACATATGACTTCATTTATATGAGACATTTCAACTTCACAAATTCAGAGAATCAGGGAAAAGAATTAGATGGTGATTTCCAGGAACTGGGAGAAAGGAGAAATGGGATACTGTTTCCAATGGATAGCATTTATCTTGGACAATATGACTATGTTCTACAGATCTGACCCACAACAAAGTACTAATAGGTATTGATTCTTAAAAAGTTTAGAAGAAGCTGGGCATAGTGATCCCAGCAGTCAGTAGGCTGAATCAAGAATTCCAGGATTGATTGGCCCATACAGTAAAATCCTATCTTAAAGAATAACAAAAATATTTTAAAGAACCTAGACCTCATGTGAAACAATCTCAGAATGAACACAGTGGTTATCCAACACAAAGTGGCCAGCCCTAAAACCATTTACACACAAACAAAAAAATGAATTGAACAGGCTGTATTTAGCTATTTATGTGTGTTTTAACAATAATAACAGAGAAGAAAGGCTGGAGGAAAGGAAGTAGAAAATGATGTAACTAATTTTTTATTTAAAATGTATAAAAGCAAACAAAAAGATGGGCCTTACCCTGGTAAAGAGGATATGAAAACACGGAAATGTTATCTTAAAGGAGCTAAGAATTATTTTGATTACAATAACTTTCAGAGTAAAAATAACCTTCTCAAACAATCTACATCAAGCTTAACTTTAGTGAAAATTTACCATGAAAAAATTAAAAAACCCATCCACACTCAGGAGGCAGAAGGAGACAGATATCTCTGAGTTTGATGCCAGCCTGGTCTACAGAGTTCTTCTAGTTTGAATATTTCCCCAGAAGCAAGTTCCTCTTTTTTCTTTATTTTATTTATTTTTTATTTCTTCAGTCAGGGTTTCTCTGTTACAGATATGGCTATACTGGAACGCTGGCCTCAAAACTTACAAAGAGATTCACTGATCTCCCTAGTGCTGGGATTAAAACCATTAAAACACCTGGCTCCTTTTTCTTTTCTTTTTTTCTCATGTAGTCTACACTAGCCTCAAACCCAAGGATTACTTTAAATTACCGATTCTGCCTCGCCCTCTGGAGTGCTGGAAATGCTGGGATGAAGGTATGAATCATTAGATCCAGTTTAATCAAGTATTGGTAACTGAACACAGGGCTTCCTGCAGTTTAGACAAGCATTCTGTGGACTCTACCAACTGAGATACATCCCTAACCCCACAAGCCATTTTCTAATTGGTTTGTTGGTTTGTTTGTTGGTTTGTTGGTTGGTTGGTTTGAGAGAGTGCCTTACTCTATGTATCCAAAGTTGGACTGATACTCGTTGTGTTCAGGTTGGTTCTCAATTCATGACCTTCCTGCTTTCAACCTTCCTAGTGATGGGACTATATGTGTGAGACTCTATGCCTGGCTCTATTTTCTAAATATTAATAAAAACAGGAAGAAAAACTAAAAAGCAGAGTATTTTTTACTCAGCTTTTGTATTCAGCATTTCATAATACTTTGCTGTCTAAAGCACTCCCAAATATATAATGTCATTATTTAAAGTTACTGAATAAAATGCAGTTTTTAGCCTGATGCAGCAACTCATATGAGCAGACCTGTGGGGTTTTTTTCCAAAGAAACTATTTTTTGGTCTTGAATAAAGGAACAGCCCAGAAATAGGGCTTCATTTTCCTTTCAGTGCAGTTATTCTCTGTATGTTACTAAATACAAAACTAGTTATTTATTAAGGACTAAAACTTGAGTTCTTTAAGACATAAAGTTACATTTTTATTGATTTTTTTATGACAGACTATAGCGTAGGCTGTCCTGGAATTTACTATATATCCCCAGCTGGACCCAAACTGACTGTGATCCTCCTAACTCCGGTGACTCCAGGTATTAGCCTAGCTCAAACTACATATAAAAAAAGAGGGGATAGGCGGGAGGAGGAAGAGGGAAAGGATGGGAAAGGAGGGGAAGGGGAAGGGAAAGGAGAATTAATTTCTACTGGAATTGGGAGAGATCGTTTACTGGTTAAGAACACTAGCAGCTTTCCCTAAGGACCTATGTTCAATTCCCAGCACCCACATGGCAGCATACAATTCTAGTTTCAGGAGATATGACCCACTTTTATGGCCTCCATAGGCACTGTACACATGTGGTGCATCGGCATACATAAAGGTAAAAGTTGTACATATTTAAAATAAATCTACTAAATGATGATCTTACCATCAATCATGTATGCCAGAATCAAGGATGCCAGAAGAGGGCACTGGACTCCTGAGAGCTGGAGTTACAGGACACTAAATTGCCTGATATAGATGCTGGGATACAAACTCTACTCTGCAAGGGCAGTTAAGTGCTCTTAGCTGCTGAGCTGTCTCCCCAGCCTCTAATCACACAATTTTATAATTGTAGGTTTGACACAGAGTCACTATTATGAACTCAGACTGATCCAAAACTCAATATATAGACCAGGATGGCATTCACTTTGCAGAGATCCATTGACTTTGCAGAAATCCTCAGGAAGTCTAGGATTAAAGGCATGTGCTACCATGTGCCTAATCACATAATTTTAAAAACATTCTAAATTCTACTAAAAATGTCTGAGTTCCTGATTCAATACTAGAGTGCATGTTTGTAAATCCAAGTTGAATTTGCAATATTTTATTTAAACATTAATCAGAAAGCTGTTGACTATGAGGATTGATATTATACCTTCAAAGAAAGAAGAGACTGCTGCCGGGCAAGGTAGTACATGCCTTTAATCCCAGCACAGGCAAAAGCTGGTGGATCTCTATGATATTGAAACCACCCTGGTTTCAAAGAGAGTTCCAAGACAGCCAGGACTGTTACACAGAGAAAATCTGTCTCAAAAAAACAATGCAAAATGAAACAACACACACACACACACACACACACACACACACACACACACACACACACACGACTATCTTAGTCGATGGCTTATGGAGAAGGGAGACTCAGTTATTTTTAAGGGTATGGCCCTGGTAGATTGACCACCCTTTAGTGGATAGTAGCCTCATACTCATGAGTATATGGCAGCACAAATGGGACTCTATAGATTATGAAAAAGGAAGAAGAAATAATAATGACACTGAGAGGGGCTGGGGAGATTTTGGGAATTGGTAGGAGAGGGAAATGGGGACTTATGGTTTAATGGATAAAAAAGTTCAGTTTAAGAGGGAAAACTGCATACTCATGGATTGGCAGGAATAATGTACTAAAAATGGCTATCTTGCTGAAAGAAATCTACAGATTCAATGAAATTCCCATCAAAATTACGACTCAATTCTTCCCGAGTTAGAAAGGACAATTTGCAAATTCATCTGGAATAACAAAAAACATAGGATAGCAAAACTCTTTTCAACGATAAAAGGACATCTGCTGGACTCACCATCCCTGACCTCAAGCTTTACTACAGAGCAATTGTGATAAAAACTGCATGGTACTGGTATAGAGACAGACAGGTAGACCAATTGAATAGAATTGAAGACCCAGAAATGAATACACACACATATGGTCACTTGATCTTTGATAAGGGAGCTAAAACCATCCAGTGGAAAAAAGACAGCATTTTCAACAAGTGGTGCTGGCATAACTGGTGGTTAGCATGTAGAAGAATGTGATTTTTTTTTTTTTTTTTTTTTTTTGGTTTTTCGAGACAGGGTTTCCTGGAACTCACTCTGTAGACCAGGCTGGCCTTGAACTCAGAAATCCGCCTGCCTCTGCCTCCCAAGTGCTGGGATTAAAGGTGTGGGGTGGGGGGGAGTGGGACTTGACCCATTCTTTATTATTCCATATTCAATGTTAGTAATCCTTTATTTAATTTTTTTCAATTTTTTATTAGATATTTTCTTCATTTACATTTCAAATGCTATCCCGAAAGTCCCCTATACACTCCCCCCGCCCGGCTCCTATACCCACCCACTCCCACTTCTTAGCCCTGGCGTTCCCCTGTACTGGGGCATATAAAGTTTGCACAACCAAGGGGCCTCTCTTCCCAATGATGGCTGAGTAGGCCATCTACTCCTACATATGCAGCTAGAGACAGGAGTTCTGGGGGTACTGGTTAGTTCATATTGTTGTTCTACCTATAGGGTTGCAGACCCCTTTAGCTCCTTGGGTACTTTCTCTAGCTCCTCCATTGGGGACCCTGTGTCTATCCAATAGATTACTGTGAGCATCCACTTCTGTGAATTGACCCATTCTTATCTCCTTGTACAAAGCTCAAGTCTAAGTGGATCAAGGAACTCCACATAAAACCAGAGACACTGAAACTTATAGAAGAGAAAGTGGGGAAGAGTCTCGAAGATATGGGCACAGGGGAAAAATTCCTGAACAGAACAGCAATGGCTTGCACTGTAAGATCAAGAATGGGCAAATGTGAGCTCATAAAATTGCAAAGCTTCTGTAAGGCAAAGGACACTGTCAATAAGACAAAAAGGCAACCAACAGATTGGGAAAGGATCTTTACCTATCCTAAATCAGATAGGGGGCTAATATCCAATATATACAAAGAACTCAAGAAGTTATGCTCCAACAAAAACAAATAACCCTATTTAAAAATGGGGTACAGAGCTAAACAAAGAATTCTCAACTGAGGAATACAGAATGGCTGAGAAGCACCTAAAGAAATGTTCAACATCCTTAATCATCAGGGAAATGCAAATCAAAACAACCCTGAGATTCCACCTCACACCAGTCAGAAGGGCTAAGATAAAAAACTGAGGTGACAGCAGATGCTGGCAAGGATGTAGAGAAAGAGGAACACTGTTCCATTGCTGATGGGATTGCAAGCTGGTACAAACACTCTGGAAATCAGTTTGGCAGTTCCTCAGAAAATTGGACATAATTCTACCGAAAGATCCAGCAACACCACTCTTTAGCATATACCTAGAAGATGCTCCAACTTGTAATAACCACACATGCTCTACTATGTTCATAGCAGCCTTATTTATAATAGCCAGAAGCTGGAAAGAACCCATATGTCCCTCAACAGAGGAATGGATACAGAAAATGTGGTACATCTGCACAATGAAATACTATGCAGCTATTAAAAACAATGAATTTATGAAATTCTTAGACAAATGGATGCATCTGGAGGGCATCATCCTGAGTGAGGTAACACAATCACAAAAGAATACACATGATATGCACTCACTGATAAGTGGATATTAGCCCAGAACCTTAGAATACCCAAGATATGATTTGCAAAACACATGAAACTCAAGAAGGAAGACCAAAGTGTGGATACTTTGTTCCTTCTTAGAAGAGGGAACAAAATACCCATGGAAGGAGTTACAGAGGCTAAGTGTGAAGCAGAGGCTGAAGTAATGACTACCCAGAAACTGCCCCACCTGGGGATCCATCCCATAAACAACCACCAAACCCAGACACTATTGAGGATGCCAACAAGATTTTGCTGACAGGAGCCTGATATGGCTGTCTCCTAAGAGGCTCTGCCAGTGCCTGACATACAGAAGTGGATGCTCACAGCCATCCCATTGGACGAAGAACAGGGTCCCCAATGAAGGAGCTAGAGAAAATACCCAAGGATCTGAAGGGGTCTGCATCCCCATAGGAGGAACAACAATATGAACTAACCAGTACCCACAGAGCTCTCAGGGATTAAACCACCAATCAAAGAAAACACAAGGTGGGACTCATGGCTCTAGCTACATATGTAGCATCGGATGGCCTTGTAGGTCATCAATGGGAGGAGAGGCTCTTGGTCCTGTGAAGGTTCCATGCCCCAGTATAGAGGAATGCCAGGACCAAGAAGTGGGTGGATTGGGGTGCAGGGGGGGGATAACAGATTTTTGGAGGGGAAACTAGGAAAAGGGATAACATCTGAAATGTAAATAAAGAAAATATCTAATAAAGAGAGAGAGAGAGAGAGAGAGAGAACTAGGAAAGGGGATAACATTTGAAATGTAAATAAATAAAATATCCAATTAAAAAGTTCATTTTGCAAAGTAAAAACATTTCTAGTAATGAATGGTAGTAATAGTTATAAAACAGTATGAATAAACTTATTACCAAAGTACCATGCCATTAGAAGTGATTAAGATGGTAAATTTTATTATGTCTATTTTATCACAATTTAAAATAATGTTTAAGTTGGGCACTATAGTATACATCTATAATCCCAGTACATCAGAGGTGGAAGTAGGAAGATCAGGAGGTTCAATGTCAGTATCAGTTACACTGAAAATTAGAGGCCCTCCTGGATTCCATGAGACCCTTCTCAAAAATACAGATGAATCAATCAATCAATCAATCGCAACTCAAAAATGTTTATTTTTAAGATTTCTTTTCATTTTTATTTATGTATTATGTATATATGTGTCTGTGAGCATATTCTATATGTATATTGGTATGCATGGAAGCCAAAAAGTGTTGAATGCCCTGGAGCTGGAGTTACAGGTGGTTTTAGGCCACCTGACATAGGTGCTGGAAATTGAACTTAGATCCTGTTGATAAATGAGTCATCTCTGCTGCTCTTCTGAAACATGAGTTGAAAGCTAGCTAGATCCAAAAACAATGCTGGAGACAGCAGTCAGTCATTCCAAATCCATGCACCTATGGCCCAGTGAGAATAGAGTTGACACTAGAGCAAATGATTTTGATAAGCTTCCTGCTGTACCCCAAATTAACTATGTAATTCAGACAAACCTCTTAATATCCCTGAACCTTAGTTTCTTATAAATAAGAACATTAACACCATCTATCTCATTGGTATTTTTCTAATGACTCAATAGCTTGACACTGGACAATACCAGAACTGAAATATAAAAAGCACTCAATAAAATCAGGATGCTCTGGTAAAAGAGGCATATTAGAAGACTGACTGACTATCAATTCAAATTCAAGGTTCAATGTTGATTAAGAGAGTACATGGAAAGATATCTGGGATGACTAGCAACAATTTATATGAATAATACCTTCTAGTATGTTTGCAAGTTGTAATATTATTTACAAGTTACACATTTCTTTGATTTAAAAAAAAAAATTCTTGTGCCATTTTACACAATGAAGAAAATCTGAAAAATAGCACCATCACAGTATAGAGTGATGGCATATGACTTTAATCCCAGCACTCAGAGGGCAGAGGTAGGTGGATCTTTTTGAGTTTGAGAACAGTCTGACCTATATAGCAAGTTCTAGGCCAGCTAGGGCTACACAGTGAGACCTTATCAAAAGAGGCGGCAGGGGTGGGGTGGGCCTGAAGCTGGCTGAGGTGGTAAGCACCTTTAATCCCAGCTCTTGGGAGACAGAGGCAGGTAGATCTCTGTGAGGTCAAGGACCAGACTCAGACAAAAATCAACCAGCTTTAGAAAGAAGCACATTCTTTGAAGGGATAGCATTGGAAATGTAAATAAGGAAAATACCTAATTAAAAAAACAAAAGAAAGAAGCACATTGAGAGTTGACTGCTACAAATGTCTAGAGGGGTTCCAAGAAGAGGCAGTTTAAAGGAGAAGATTCAAGAAGCAAGTTCAGCTTTGGAAGTTCTGAGTAAAAGACACCTCTGGGAATTCAAATATTACTTTCCAAATTTTTTAATTTATGGCTTCCCCTTTCCTTGATACACATGTGTATAAATAGCAGTACTATATTCCCTACTAGTCATGATTCAATTCATATTTTTTTACTTAAGTGGGCTGAAAGTGAGGAGCTCTTTTTTTAAAATGCATAGTACAAAACAAAGCCCGACAGTGATTAGACGAAATATGTATAAATATAAAGGGATATATATAGGATAAGCTCAGTCTGGTGAGATGGCTCAGCGGTTAAGAGCACTGACTGCTCTTCCAGAGGTCCTGAGTCCAATTCTCAGCAACCACATGGTAGCTCACAGCATGAGATCTGATGCCTTCTTCTGTCTGATACTCTCTTCTGTCATGCAGGCATACATATAAATAGAGTGTTCATATATATATATATATATATATATATATATATATATATATATATAAACAAATAATCTTTTTATAAAAAAGGATAAGCTCTATGGAGAAATGATCATCTCTGTTGACATTCAAATACAAAAGTAAAAAAGGTAATCTTGTATGAACAATAGCAGTAAAAGAAAAGAAGATAGAGAAGAACTAATTGGTCAAAGTATATCCTAACCTAAACAGCAAAACTCAGGCATCATACATTTCTTTCACATGCCTGGGACTTTCTGGAACTAAGCACATAAAATCAAAAGAATTGAAATTTGAAGACGCTACTAATTTGAACATTAAATATAAACATGAGAGATAAGTCAATGAGGAAGAGGGGAAAGGGGGTATTCTGTACTAAGTTGAATACAATGGAGGAATAGGTAATTTTATCCTGTGAGTCAAAACAAGTTGTCCTCAGTTGAAAGAAGAGATGGGCATCAAATAAAGTGAAAAAACAAATTGCGTGTTAAATAAAGTGCAGTCCAGGTCATGACAGTCTTTAGAACACAGTGCTGAATTATCACAGGATGGATGAATGGTCAATGAATACATGAGCAAAGTTGATCATAATACTCAACTAGTAATATTAGCCAGGACCAAGAAGTGGGAGTGGGTGGGTAAGGGAGTGGGGGGGACGGTCTGAGGGACTTTTGGGATAGCATTTGAAATGCAAATGAAGAAAATACCTAATTAAAAAGAAGAATTTACTCAGCCCCCTGCTTCTGCTACATAATAAAATATAAGTACTGTTTATTGAGCACAGTTGAATCCATCCCCTGCATTCTCTATTAAATCCATATAGCAAGCCAATGAGGCAGGTGTTATTTTATTCATCCTCATGCTACAAACCAAGAAACTTGATTCTGTTAAATGGATAGGTGGGGAAATGGACATACAAACACACCACAGGCTACAGTAAAACTTTTCATACCAACCAGGGGCCAAATCTCTACTTGCTGATGGAGTTTTCTCAAGTCTTACCTGCAGCATGTTTATGTCCTTTGGCATTCTGTTGAAGTGGTACAGAGATCATAGTGAAAATTTGGGCTTCTGGACAACTAGCTGTTCTTTTCCATCAAAAATATGGCCAAAATTGGCAGAGTCACCAAATCCCATGATGAATGGGCCTTCATTAATTCATATATCATAAACTAAATTGTCAAAAGTTGTCAAATTCTATTACCGAATTATTGTTCTACACTGAGTACTAAAATATATATGTGCTACAAGTCTGAAATCTCTTTGCTCTATGGAAATTTCCATTCTGGTAGTAGTTGTTATATGAGAATTAAACTTTATCACAATTTTCTTGGCAAAAATAAAATTACATTTCCATGAGCTTTGCTTTCTCTCAAGTTCCCTCACAAATATTCACTGTTTTTAACAAAATTCTAAAACACAAATCATTTTCAATTACCAGGAACATACTCCTTTCTCTCACTGTTTTGCATCATAACATACTTTCCCTAAAATGACAACTTGAAAATAGTATAAACTTATTTGGTAAGGAGAAGGAGAAAAAGAGGGAAGAAGAAAAAAGAGAGAAAAACTAAATCCTCTTTTCCTTCCATGCATAGTTTTGCTTAAGTAGTGCACTCTGCCTCAATTATTACCCTAAAACTGCATGTGCCCTCAAAATGCATTCCTTCAATTTTTCCCAAGCAGCTATCAGATATTTGATCTTATAACAGGTGTCAAGGACACAAACTGAGGAATCACTCAGCTATATATTAAGGGTAATCATTGTAGGACTGTGATCACTGTGAACACTAAGACTTTCTTTCAAGGAAATGTTTCCTAAAAGAAACATTTATAGTGGTTCTTTTAAGAACAAGGCAAAAGACACCGTCAATAAGACAAAAAGACCACCAACAGATTGGGAAAGGATCTTTACCTATCCTAAATCAGATAGGGGACTAATATCCAATATATATAAAGAACTCAAGAAGGTGGACTCCAGAAAATCAAATAACCCCATTAAAAAATGGGGCTCAGAGCTGAACAAAGAATTCTCACCTGAGGAATACAGAATGGCAGAGAAGCACCTGAAAAAATGTTCAACATCCTTAATCATCAGGGAAATGCAAATCAAAACAACTCTGAGATTCCACCTCACACCAGTCAGAATGGCTAAGATCAAAAATTCAGGTGACAGCAGATGCTGGCAAGGATGTGGAGAAAGAGGAACACTCCTCCATTGTTGGTGGGATTGCAGGCTTGTACAACCACTATGGAAATCAGTTTGGTGGTTCCTCAGAAAATTGGACATAGTATTACAGGAGGATCCCACAATACCTCTTCTGGGCATATATCCAGAAGATGTTCCAACTGGTAAGAAGGACACATGCTCCACTATGTTCATAGCAGCCTTATTTATAATAGTCAGAAGCTGGAAAGAACCCAGATGCCCCTCAACAGAGGAATGGATACAGAAAATGTGGTACATTTACACAATGGAGTACTACTCAGCTATTAAAAATAATGAATTTATGAAATTCCTCGCCAAATGGATGGACCTGGAGGGCATCATCCTGAGTGAGGTAACCCAATCACAAAAGAACTCACATGATATGTACTCACTGATAAGTGGATATTAGCCCAGGAATTTAGGATACCCAAGATATAAGATACAATTTGCTAAATGCATGAAACTCAAAAAGAACGAAGACCAAAGTGTGGACACTTTGCTGCTTCTTAGAATTGGGAACAAAACACCCATGGAAGGAGTTACAGAGACAAAGTTTGGAGCTGTGACAAAAGGATGGACCATCTAGAGACTGCCATATCCGGGGATCCATCCCATAATCAGCTTCCAAACACTGACACCATTGCATACACTAGCAAGATTTTGCTGAAAGGACCCAGATATAGCTGTCTCTTGTGAGACTATGCCGGGGCCTAGCAAACACAGAAGTGGATGCTCACAGTCAGCTATTGGATGGATCACAGGGCTCCCAATGGAGGAGCTAGAGAAAATACCCAAGGAGCTAAAGGGATCTGCAACCCTATAGGTGGAACAACATTATAAACTAACCAGTACCCCGAGCTCTTGTCTCTAGCTGCATATTTATCAAAAGATGGCCTAGTCGGCCATCACTGGAAAAAGAGGCCCATTGGACTTGCAAACTTTATATGTCCCAGTACAGGGGAACGCCAGGGCCAAAAAGTGGGAGTAGGTGGGTAGGGGAGTCGGGTGGGGGGGAGGGTATGGGGGACTTTTGGTATAGCATTGGAAATGTAAATGAGAAAAATACCTAATAAAAATATTTTTTTAAAAAAAAGAACAAGTAAAGAAAAGAAGAAAAGAAGAAAAGGCAATCAAGTGGGGGCAAATCAAAGGCTTCCAACTACAAGGAGCATAATTGATCATGGACACTCCAAGAGCCACAAAAAATCATGCTAGCATTTGTGATGAAATCACACCCAAGTAGGAAAGGACATGATTTAAAATCAAACAAACAAAACAACAAAAACCAACCAAAACTGAAACATTATGGAGGCTAGACTCGATGAGGCAGAAAATACAACAATCTCTATACACACTTCTTTTTTGTCTCCTAGTTTGTAGAATCCTCGGGTAATAGAATTTTATTTTTGTTCATTTCTTTAAAATGTTTAGAATTACATGGAACACAAAGTAGCCTCTCCTGAATGTGTAAGACTAGGCCTCACTTATTTTAGTTAAAGTTACTCACAAGTTTAGTTAACCAATATCTGGACATTCTTGCTCGGACCCTGGAACTCATTGTTCAGCTAATTTAGTAGGGGTATTTACATGTTTGACAAGTTAGAAAAAGTTAATCACAATATTTTATCTCTTTTACTAACTTGTTATTTTGTGAACTCTTTGAAAGATGAACAGCTAATCATCTTTGTCATAATTATGAGGACAAAGATAGATAATAGATATTCTTTTTTGTTTGTTTGTTTGAGACAGGGTTTCTCTGTGTAGCCCTGGCTGTCTTGGAACTCACTCTGTAGACCAGGCTGGCCTCGAACTCAGAGATCTGCCTGCCTCTGCCTCCTGAGTGCTGGGATTAATGGCGTGCACCACCACGCCCGCCTAGATATTCATTTTTTAATATCGACAACATCGATGAGGTTAAGAGTCAGAACATTTTCAAGGTTCAAAGAATTTATATCTAAAGAACAAGGAACAAAAATAATAATCAAGCCTAAGTCATAACTAAATAGTCAATGATAATCAGTGCAAAAAAAGGAAATCTCTTTAGAACCTAATGTGGAACTGGGAAGTGGACTCAGGAGAATTGAGAGTTCAAGGCCAGTCTTGGCTACATAATGAGTTTCAGGTCAGGCTGGAACACATAAAAACCAATTTCAAGGGCTGGAGAGATGACCCAGTGGTTAAGAGCACTGACTGCTCATCAGTTCAAATCCCAGCAATCACATAGTGGCTCACAACCATCCATAATGAAATCTGACACCCTCTACTGTTGTGACTGAAGATAGCTACAGTGTACTTACATATAATAAATAAATCTTTGGACTGGAACGAGCAGGACTGGAGTGAGCAGAGGTCCTGAGTTCAATTCCCAGCAACTACATAATGGCTCACAACCATCTGTACAGCTACAGTGTACTCATATACATAAAATAAATAAATAAATCTTTATAAAAAACTATTTCAAAGCAAAAGCAAGAAATAGAAGCAAGACTTATTCTCAACTGCTATAAAAGGAAATAATGAAATAAAGAGATGTCATTCATGTGCTTTCAATTCAGCAAAAATGAAGGTTAGGTCTCTGGGATAGGAGAACTGATAGAATAGGTGTTGAACATGCATAAAGTGCTGAGTTTGATATCTAGCACCCCAAGAACAAAGCAAGGTGGTCTAATCCAAGTACATCAGAGGTAGAAACACTAGGATCAGGTGTTCAAGATCATCCACAGCCTGGGGTAAGACCACCCTGAGGTATGCTACACAGTCTGCTCCCCCACCCCACTGCCAAAATGTAAAATGAATTGTTTTACAAAATAAATACTCCACTTGGGAACCAGAGAATTCAAAAGCACCAAACAGTAAATATTGCCTTAAATTCTGGATTTCTGAACAAATATCTGATGAAGTGA
>NC_000086.7:60369091-60398247 GCF_000001635.26 Mus musculus
CTGATGAACAGAACTTTCTCAAACTCACTCATCCCGCCCCCCCTAATTCCTACCTTCCTTGAACTGACTGAGAAAACAGAAAGTTCTTGGGCTCTACTTGTGATAAAAAAAAAAAATTACTGGGAAAAGTAATTACCTCAGACAGTTTGAAGTGGTCTGTGCCCATTAAAGAGCAGAGTCTCAGAAGTCACAAACAATAAGAGTTACATAACTCCGGAATTGTATTTACTATGATATAAGGTTGCTTGAACCACAGTTTGGGCAATATGTTTAACATATTTACTTAAGGGCTGTGGTAATAGAAGAAATGCACTCTAAACCGACTACTGATAATAAACGGATTTTCAGCATCAAGGGATAATGTAATTCTATACAAAAGAAAATCTTCAAATACAATTGATTTTCCATTTTGTCATGTCTCAAGCAGCATACATTTGATTGGAAGAATACTACTATGAAATCAAGTAATGACGTAATCAATGTACAGAAGGCCATGGATTGATAACCTTAGAGACAACTCTTCTCCTAATGTCCTGGTCCTGTAGGCTTTATGCACTTTCTCAAACTCATTTTTTTCTCCTGATTCTTACTTACCTTGAAATGACTAAGACAACAGAAACTTCTTGGGCTCCACTTGTGATAACCAAAATAATCTTACTGGAAATTACCACCAGACAGGCTGAAGTGGTCTGTGTTCCTTAAAGAATAGAGCCTCAGGAGTCATAAACAATCACACCTACATGACTCAGGAAATAAAATGTCCTCTGCAGTCAGTCCTCTGGGTTGAAATAAATGCTTCCTACCAGTAGAAAAGCACAAAGCACTCAACTGTACTTTTTAAATTCCTCCAAGTTGGACTCAGCATGGCTTTAAACAGTTTTAATCTCAGCACTTGGCAGGCACAGGCAGGTGGTTCTCTGTGAGTTCAAGTTCAAGGCCAGCCTGGTCTACACAGAGTGAGTTCCAAAAAAACCAGGATACATAGAGAAACTCTGTCTCAAATAACCTTCCAAATTGGTGTGTGTGTGTGTATCTGACACTGTTTTAAAAGAGGTAAAGAAACCATGTTCGAATTGCTCAAGGCTACTTTGGAAAAATAAATAGCCTTAAAATCATTCTAAAAGTTTCATTTGGCAATCCTTATAATTTAATTATTTTCAGTTGTGAAACACATTTCATTGTAGGAAAAAAACCAATTTGATTACTAGGTACTACTATGTTGAACACATTCTATGTGTGAAGTTATTTACATATACTATCTATATTCCTCATAATACTCCCAAATTGCTGGAAGTAGTGTAGAACTGTCACAAGTTTCAGGCCAGCCCGGGCTCCATAGTTAGCTCCAGGCCAATCTAGTCAAAGTCAATAACAGACTCTGTTCTTAAAAGGGGCATAAGAAATCACTAGCTTATAATGAATTTTTTTTAACCTGGTTGGTCCTGAGAGATTAGTGTCATAAAAATTTTAAGTAAATGGTAGAGCTGATACTTCAGCTAAAAGATACCCAAAGCCCAAACTTATAGATCACAATTAAAAGTGTTTGTTCTCCCTGCCTCCTCTCAGAAAACTTTTTTTTAAAAGGAACCTCCTCACTGGCTTGCTTGGTATCTTTTTTTTTTTTAAACAGGCTCTCTTGATTTATTTATTTTTTTTATGTATATGAGTACACTGTAGCTGTCTTCAGACACACCAGAAGAGGGCATCAGATCCCATTACAGATGCCTGTGAGCCACCATGTGGTTGCTGGGACTTGAACTCAGGACCTCAGAAAGAGCAGTCAGTCAGTGTTCTTAACCACTGAGCCGTCTCTCCAGGCCCCTCTCAGAAATTAATGGGAGTAATTCTAAAAGTTATAGTAGAAACAAGTATCTAAGAGCCCACACAATTTTTTATGTGGTACTGGGTAGTAAACCCAAGACCTCAAATATGCTAGGCAAGAACTCTACCAGGAAATATATCCCCTGCCCAACTCAAACTATTATTAAAAAAAAATTGAACTACTCATATCAATTGATTAAAAATACTTTACAATACTCAAAACAAAGTGATATTAGCAAGAAAACAAATATTTATAGCTTAATGAAAAAGCAAAGATTGTCTAGAAATCAATACATACAGACCTTTTATTCGTCACAGAAAATACCAAATTAATTTAACAGAAAAAAAGGTATTTTCCAACAAATAATGATGGGATAACTGAACAAAACAAAATCCAAATTAAAAAAAAATTAACCCATTTCTGTAATAAATACCAACTTGAAGTGGACTATTCGCTGAAATATGGGCATAGGAGCTATAAAATTTCTGCAAAGAACTGAAATATTTATGAACTTGGGTCAGGGAAATATTTCTTAGTACAGAAAAGTCCTGAACGTAAAAGAAAAAACTGAAAAATATAAACTGAAAAATAAAAAGCAACCTAAAACTTAAAACTTTTCCTTTTGAAAAATTATTAAAAAATAACAAGGCAAAAACAAACAAACAAGGCAAAGTAAGGTGGTTTAGTGAATAACGCCAGCATGACTACCTGAGTGTGATCCCCAGAACCTACATCTGTATGTACAAATACACACAAAATAGGTAAATAAATAAATATAACAAACAAAGTTAAATAATATAAAGACAAGCCATAAACAGGGAAATATTTTTAAAATGCATATTTGATAAATTGACAAATATATCTAGAAATCTCAAAACTGTCTAATTAAAAAAATACACAATGTAAAACAATAATGTTAACAAACACTTGCTCAAAAATCGTCTAGCAGGTAAAGGTATCTGCCATTAAGCTTAACTACCCTAGTTCCATCCTTAGGACTCACATAGGGGAAGAAGAGAACAAAGTCCAACATGTGGTTCTCTGATTTGTACATACACACACACACACTAAAGTGAGGTGTAATAAAATATTAGTTACTGGGGAAAATGCAGAATAAAATTAAAGTGAAAAATCACTTCGGCCTATGAGTATTTCTTAGCAGGGCTGGAGAGATGGCTCAGTGTTTCAGAGCACTGGCTTCTCTCCTTAGAAGACCTAGGTTCAGTTCCAGAATAGCCAGGGCTACAGTGAAAACCTGTTGCAAACAAAACAAAACAAAACAAAACTCCATGATGGCTAAATATGATGTTATTTTAGATAGGACTATTAATAGAAAAGAGTTACTAGGGACTAAGGAAATCTTAATAAATTGTGATGTTAAGTTACTACTAGTACATCAATATTAGGTCGGCATGGTAGTGCATACCAATAATCCCAGAAAATGTGAGAAAAGAGAATCGCTAGATGTTCAAGGCCTATCAGGCTTTACATAATAGCCTGTCCAGCCAGGGCTCTATAATAAGACCTTGTTAAAAAGATTTAAAAAGAGATTGCTTGGTGGTTAGAATACTGGACAGAACTAAGTTCAGATTCCCCAGATTCAGTGTGAATGTTAGGTGGTTGTGGCAGCTCACCTGTAATACCAGAGTTCAGAAGGTGAAGAAAAAGGATTCTCAAGCAAGCAGGCTAGCCACACTAGTCACATCATGGAGCTCAACGTTCAACTGAGACCATGACTCAGTGAATAGAGTTTTGGTGAGCAACTGAACAAGACTGCTGACATCAACCTTAAGCTTCCACACATTCATGTACACATGTGCATTTTCTCCCATGTGCAAGCATGCACATCCTCCTGTACACATAGAAAATGCTAAAAAGCAAAACTTGTTATTTGTTCATATAAAACACACATATATTAATCTAGTAAGACATAAATAACAAGGTGAACTAGATGTTGTTGCAAACTAACAATTATATAAAGTAAATATACCAATAAAATAAAAATAAAATTTAAAAATTAGTACTAGATTCTTCTATACAGTAAACATATGCAATTAGATACTGGATAGCAACACTGAAAAAGTAACTAAATAAAACATAAACATTCTCAACCTCCCTTTTGTAGCATTTCTTTCAAATTCAAGGAGTCTAAGACCTCAGTAGCTACAAAGATTAATCTATGCAGAAAAATCCCTATTTTTGTCTATTTGCTTTCTTAGGACAAATATTATTTGAATGAAACCTCCCATAGTTTGATATATATCTAAACACAGTGAGGTTTATTACTCCTTATTTATTGAATTAAGGAGGAATTGAAAATTACTAATAAAAACTAAAGGTTAGCTTCAATGAAAAGTTAATTGCTTACTTACTGTAAGCTTTTTTTTCCAGAACAGTCTTTCTGGGAAGCACGTTAAGTGAACACTATGAATCAAAACATGAATTATGAATAGAGTGAATATAAAGGAAAGATGGACTGACAGAGATAATGTTCCTATGACACATCTGACCCTGGTCAACAGTCCTTGTGCAAATATGAAGTCTATCCTCTCATTCTTTGCTCCCTGTGAATCTGATAATTACTAGAGAATAAACCTTCTTCATAGAACATGCCACATATTCCTTGGTTTACAACAGCCCCAAATTTATGCAAAGTAAAGCAATGTTATTTTTCAAATAAGATTATCAAATTGTACAAAATGCACATTTTCAGGTTGGAGATATCTTCTCAAAACAAAGACATTAACAAAACAAGCAAACCTTTTGTGCCATATCTATTTTGACAAAAGAAGCACAATACACAAAAGGCATTCTTCTCAATCAAAAAGACTCAGCAAGGATATGGTGGCACACCTTTAATCCCAGCCCTCAGAAAGCACACACAGTTGAATCTCTGAGTTCAAGGCCAGCCTGGTCCTACTGATTGAGTCTCAAGACAGCCTGGGCTACAGGAAGAAATGTCTCATCCTCCCCTCCCTCTCACAAAGAAACAACATACTTTGTTTGTTTGTTTGTTTGTTGTTTTTGTGAGACAGGGAAGAAGCAATATACTTAAAACATACTTATCAGTCAACTAAACTCCACTAGCAGGCACACAGAAAAGACTTGGGAGCTGAGGGGATAACAATCAATGTGGACAGGAACATATGCGAAACTGCATCAAGTCCTCCCACAAGCACCCCAGAAGAGTCACTAAAATATCAATTTTCATTTAAAAACCATTCAACAGCACAATATGCTTTACAATTACAAAAAATCGTTATTTTAAGTGTATAGGTGTTTTGCCTGCATGCATGTGTGTAGTCCACATTTGTGCCTGGTAACTACTGGGGTCAGAACAGGGTGTCATCTCCTGGAACTGGAGTTAAATAGTTGTGAGCCACTACATGGGTACTGGAAATTGAACCCAAGTTCTCTAAAAGATCAGCCAGTGCTCCTAACTGATGAGCCATCTCTCCAGCCCCTATACTTTATAATTTAAATAAATGCTTTAAACATACTAACTACATACAACTATTCCCTAATTAAAGGAGATAGTGAAAAGCAATATACAAGTTCTCAGCAAAACAGTCATTGATTGGAACCTCTTTATACAACAGACTCTTAGGCTATGCTTAGTGACTTGATTCCAAATATGGTATAGAAATAGAAAAAAAAAGTATCTTTTCAGTAAATGAGTCTGGCAAATACTATTTTAGATAGGTGATTGGGGGGCAATATTGTGGTGGTTTGGTTTTTGTCAACTTCACACAAAATAGACACTTAGGAAGATAGAACTTCAACTGAGGAATTGCCACCACCAGAATAACCCATAGATGAACTAAAGGGGGAGGGTCCAGCATGCAGTGGGTGGTGGCACATTGGGTAAGTGACAGTTGCATAAAAAATCAAGATGAGCAAGTCAGAAGCGTCTCTCCATGGTCTCTGCTTAGGTTCTTACCTCCTGGCTCCTGCTTGAGTTGGTTTCCCTCAATGATGGACTGTGATATGGAAGTGTAAATCAAATGAACCTTTTCTAACTCCACGGTGGTTTTGGTCAGTGATTTATCATGGCACCAGAAAAAAAAGAACAACTAGGACAGATAGCACCAGTAATAACTCATGCTGGTGATGTGTACCTTGATATGATATTACATAAATGGCACTTTAACTCCTTCCCAAGCCCAATAAAGCCTATTTAATGGTTTTTTAAAAATAAAATTCTGATCAAGAAACAAAAATGTCAACATACTTCACAGAACTGTCAAGTTCATCAAATTGAAGGGAAACTGTCAAAACCAACAAAAAGCCTGAAGAGACAAAATGACCTAATTATTCTGGAATGCAGAGACAAAAATAACATTAAAGGAAAGCTGAGGGAATACAAATCAATATAGTCTTTATTTTAAAGTAATATATCAAGATTGGTTCATTTAATGTCATGTGTATATTACTAAAACTGGTTATAGGATATATGGAAAATTTCTAAACTATCTCTATCTTACATCTCCTCAGCCCCAAACATATTTTATACCTTTACTTTAGGAAGGTTCAGCAGTTAAAAAGCACTTGTCATTGCAGAGGACCTGACTTTGATTCTCAGCACCCACATGACAGCTTACAATCATCCATAACTCCAGTTCTAGGGGATCCGATGCCCTCCTTTGAACTCTCAGCACACCAGGCATGTATATGGGACACAGACACTCATGCAAACAAAAATAAAATGAAAACAAACCAACGAAATCTTTTTCCTAGTTAGCTCTTCCCAATTCTAATCAGAACAACAATCAGTGAGGCCTAGATGCCTGTTATATTAAAGAAAAAACCTAATTAATTTTCTATGGGTCACCTAACATCATTCAGGTAGAAATGGTTTTGTCAAAATTGTGCCCTTGAATCAAACATGAAGCAAATATAGGATCGATGACAGAATTGGGGATGAGTGACCTTTAACAAGGAATCCAATCCATCAACCTGATGGTGTGCTGCAGCCCAGATGTCTCAACAGAGCGAAAAATATATACGTGAAAACCTTTTTGTTTGATGATGTTTGAGATAAAAAGAAAAAAAGATGCCTAATGAAACCACAATACAGTAAGCTTTAGCAAAACAAAAACCAAAACGAAACAAAACAGACATTTCACTTGTAATGAACAAAAAATGTAAAGTCAAAGGCTCCAACCATTACTAAAGATCATGAACATTATTAGTTTTACAATCATTTTCTAGATTTGTTTAACAAGATTAATGTTAAAATCTAGACTAAGGAATCACAAATGGAAGATATTTTTTAAACCTCCAGATTTGTGTTGAGTATGTAGACCTTGTTTACGTTTCAGATGACATCTGACAACATCTACTTATTCTGCAATGTGCTCACAAGACCTGGGGCCTTCATGAAATGTAAATACCTACCCAGCTTGTGGTAAACCAACTCTGTATCTGATTTAAGATACACTCCATGAGATGAAATCCATAAGTGACACTGCTTGGTAACTAAGAACATGAGATTAGATTGCCCAGTACCAAGGGTAAAGTCAAATACCCTTCTGGAATAGTCAGAAGGGTATTTCCCCATATTCTTCTCCAAACATACACCCTTAGCCATTGGTATGTACCTTTAGCTTCAGATTACTATGTTCTTAGTAGAGACAAACTCTTACTGCTTCTGTTGCAGAGCACGAACATAGCAATAAAATGACTCCTAATGACATTCTGCTATACCCTTAGATGAGTTCCTTGCTCAGTCATCAGAGAAGTTTCCTCCTGCAGCAGATGGGAACAAATTCAGAGGCCCAGAGCCAGGCATTCTGAAGAGAGAGAAGAGACCTTGGAACACTCAGCCCTAACGAAATGAGTTGTCTCCATCAAATCCCTCCCTTCAGAGCTCAGCGAAGCCTGTGGAAGAGGAGACAGAGTGTAAGAGCCAGAGGGGAAGGAGGACACCAAGAACATGAGGCCCTCTAAACCAGCATGTCCGATGCACATGTTTACACAGAGACTGAAGAAGAGTTCACAGGGTCTCCATGGGTCTCCATGGGTCGGCACCACGTGAGGCCCTAGCACTGAAACGTGTGCACATGTCCTCATCCCTACACCAGAAGATCTCTCCAATTAATAACTCCTTGCAGATGAAACTTTACTTTTTCTCTAAGCGGGGGTCTCACTGGGAAACAAACAACTCTTAAGGGTACGCTACATGCCCACCAGTAGATGGCCAACAACAGAAAATGAGTTCAGTGACATCATTGGGGGTTTCTTGTCTCATGTCATGTCAAGGCTTTTTTAAAATCTTACTTTTAATTTTAGCCTAATTATACATATCTCTTTTTATCCTACAAGTCCTTTGGGTATATTTTATGGTTTCCAGTTATGCTATTATGGGATTACTGAGTGTACCAACAAGTGGGTCTCTACGTTGATGTTTCTTTTGTCTTTTTTGCATTCTTTTGTTTGTTTTATCCTATTCTGATGTGTTGCTGTTTTATCTTATATTTTATTTTTATTACTGTTGTTTAGAAGCCCGTTTTCTAATGAGAGACAGAAAGAGATCTAGATGGGAGGGGAAATGGGGAGAAACTGGAAGGACTAGAGAGAGGCAAAACCATAATTATGGATATATGGTGTAAGGAAGAATGGGCTATTTTCAATAAAAGGCAGGGGGGAGCCAATGTTCCTCCACTGGAAAAAAAAAGTCAATCCATTGTTAATGGGACCAGAGGCCTGAGAGTTTAGTATCCCTCTACTTTAGCTGACATGTGGACAGTATTTGCTTTTATTGGACACCATATCTACCAGACCCTTGATCTTGTATTTCTATACACTTAAAAAGAGAGATATGGAAACTACTGTTATTTAAATCTGTCATTCTGTAACTTGTGAAGTTTGTTGGAAAACACACTGCTAGGCCTAATTCCCAGAGTTTCTGATATAGGAGATCTAAATCAGATGGCTGAGAGTCATATTTTCAATGCCTCTACATAATGGTATTACTAAACATTTCAACATTTAAAACAACGTGATCAAACGTAAGAACTTAAATTTTAAGATTCAAACCAAATTTATGTGATGAGAGGATTCTCTTTTTTCTTTTACAACAAATATTTTTGAGATCTTACTCCAGTTCTGAGCACTGTATTAGACACTGGTATTAGGTGTGTAGTGAATAAGTGAAAACATAATCCTTTCAAGTTTTGCTGTAGAGTAGGAGACAGCTAACAACTGGTTCTATATGATTCATTATTAATTATAATTGTTGGATCACTATGTAAGAGAAGTACAAGGTACATCTGTGAGACTCAGTGGTCTGACCTTATATATGGTCAGGATGACTTCCCCAAGGACTGAGTTTTACTCTGAAAGACTACAAACAGGGTCCCAAGGCAAAGCAATCCATATCAGTTGCATGTATGGTGAAAATGGAATGCAGTAGGGGAGTCCAATCGAAGAGTAGGATGGCATGAATATGGTATAGAAAAGGCAAATGTCACACAGGTAGGCACACAGTAAGAATAAAGATAGTAGTAAATATTCTTAGAATAACTTAATGTGAGTTTTAAGCTTTAGTTGCTTTTAAGAAACAGATTATGAGCAGAATTTAGAAGTGGACAGAGTAAGATGAGAGGAGAAATGATTCTAGATTAACTTCCATGCCACTATAAAATGCTGAGTTGATTATTAGCCTATTCTAGACTGATCTGACCTTTTCCCTATGGAATAGCATGAGGCCAAAAATGGATTTTATTTGTGCCTAGGAAAAGACTGGGCTTATAAAAATACTTAAGACAGTAGAATGATGAATCAAATGTCTCTCCTTTTTAAGGGTAGAAAATCTTTTTGAGAACATTATATTTAAGCTCAAAGTTAACCTATTGTCTCTTCATAGCCATGGAAGCAAAAACTGACAGTAATTCATCTCATTCCACTGTCTCTGAAGAACCTTATTTTTAGCTCTCTAATAGCACTTATTACTTTCTGTCATGCATTTTCATTACACACCTATATATCTTCTCCCTCTAAACTCTTATGATCCCTAATGAAAAGTTACGGTTTAAGAAAAAATAAGAAAGCCTAAATCTGTGTACTTCAACATAGATGTGTTGAAGCTAGAAACACCATTTAAAAGAACAGGCAGGAAATTATGTCCCATTACACAAATGCTTTGTCCTTAAAAAAGAAAAAAAAAAACTAGTAGAAAAGTGCTTCTTCCTTACATTCAGATTTAAAGGAACGCTCAAATACAATTAAAGAAAAATGTAGGGGCAGAAGAGATAGATGGCTAAGAGTTTAAGTGTGTGTACTATTCTTCCAAGGTCCTGTGCTCAGTCTCCAGCACTCAAACTGGCTCTGTAACTCCAGCTCCAAGGAATCAAAATGTCCTTTTCTAGACTCTTCAAGCACCTGTACTCTCATGCTCACATTCCCCAAAACACACATAGATATATACATATATAATTAATAAAGATAAAGCTTAAATGCTTTAAAAATACTGCCTTCTCTATCTATCTATCTATCTATCTATCTATCTATCTATCTATCTATCTAGTATGTGGAAGGACTATTGAGTAGGAAAGAGTGCTGTAGAATTATGAGCAAGCATGAAAATATTTCCACTGCTTTATGTCACCAAGTCTTAAAAGTACACTGACAATGACAGACCAACATCAATGAAAATTCTGTAGCAAGGTCTGGTCATAAATAATTTCTACACTTACATGAAAACATATACCCAGCCCTCTGGATCCTGTGCTAGGCCAGAATCTTACTCACTTTTTAGGGGAGTAATCTTAGCATCTATTAAAGCACCAGGTGGAGTTAATCAGTTGAAAATCTTACATAAATACTTCAACCTTGATCCTCACAGTATAATTCACCAATATACCATTGATTATTTAAAGCCTTTTTGTACTGCTTGCTGTGAGTGAACCTGTGGTATGATTGTGGCTTTATACTAACTAAACCCTTTCAGATGAGATGGAAGATTCTGGAGTGCTAAAACTAATCATTTATTGTGGTATAACAAACCAGAACAGTTGCTTACTCACCAGTCCACAATTCTGTTTAACCAACACTTAAAAAAAAAAAAAGAACAGGGTCTCACTGTGGCTCAGGCTAGCCAGAAACTCACTATGAAACTCAAACTGGCTTAAACTCATAGTTTCCTCTGCCTCATCCTACCAATAGCTAGGATTAAAGGCAGGTGCCACTACACCCAGCTTAAAAGATACTTTCTCAAGAGGTCTTTTGTCACACTATGATTAACTCCAACCAGGCATTTCTGTCTTCATTCTGGTTTAGTTTCCCTTTAGGATTTCATTATTAACGGTTTCCCATGCTATTACTATCTCTTTCATATCATATGACATTGTTTACTGCCTGAGTCCCTGTTTCCTAATTGTCCTTCCAAATTTGTTTTTGCTTTTATCTGGAATTTGGGATTCTCAGATAGATCTAGGGAGACCCAGAGAGTCGGTTTCCCTTATGGCTAGGATGAATTATAGAGCTAAGATGTTTACTTAAGGTTATATGTGCAATAAAGTGATAATATGGAACTTCCTAATCACCTTCCTAGAGATATTTGCTTGCCCTAGACATTCATCCTGCTTCCTAGAACTTGAAAACCAAATGGTAAAGAAAGCAGAAATAACCCCAGATGGCCTCATAGTCTGGAGACTGCCAACTTACATAACAGACAAACAAACACATTTTTTCAGGCCACTGTTTTATAATTCTTTGCTACTTCAGTTTACCCTTTAACCTGGTATTGTCTCTCAAATTAGAATGTAAGGTAACCAAGAGTAAACTTGTCTGATTTGCTCACCAAAGCATCTCTGGCAAGTAGAAGACAATATATGGCATATGGTAGGAAATTTCACAAACATGTGAACTGATTAAACATACATTTTTATTATAACCACATCATCAAACCATATTCATTACTTCAAGAAGCTTACTTCACAAAACCTAAATGGTACACAGATGAAACAGCACACACATGTAACCCCAGCATGTGAGAGCCTAAGACAGAAAGAAGGAGTACAAGTTGGAGGCCAACCTGGGCTATATAGTGAAACACTCTACATTAAATTAGTTTATCTCATTCACTGTATTATGAATTTCAATGACATCTCCTTACAATTTTCCTACACATCCAGTCACAAACATACCCTAGAGCTGGGCAGATAGTGCGTACCTTTAACCCCAGCACTTGGGGGACAAAGGCAAACAGGTCTCTGTGAGTTCAATGCCAGCCTGATCTGCATAGTGAGTCTCAAGACATCCTGGGCTATTTTAAGAGACCCTGTCTGAACAAACAAGCAAAACCAAAACCTAGATCCTTGGGGCTTGGGAGATGACTCTGCAGGCAATGAGCTTGACATTTAAGCTGAGGGATCTGTGTAAAGGTAGAACCTACATAAAAGCTGGCTGGGCATAGGAATTCCAGGAGACTGGAGGCAGATATAGGGGATTCTAACAATCTGGTTAGCTAACCAAACTAAACAAGCAAGCTATGTATTCAAGTGAGAGACTGCCTCACTATACAAAGGTAAGAATCAAGAAACACACCTTATGTCAAACTCAGGCCTGTCCGCATGTATGTGCAAACACAAAACCCCCACACATGTTCCTATTTACTCTCAGCACACTTATTTCCTCCATTCCACTACTATTTTTTATCTGGTAATAAGAATTTTCGTGATTCTTTTTGTTCGTTTGCTGTTTTCTGCCCCGTGGATGCTGGAATTAATAGCACATACCACCAATACCAGATTTTTCAAGATTCTTACTGGTATATTGACAGCTTTCACTAATATGTCAAACACAGGATCATATGGGCATGTATAATATACTTAATAGGCAATCGGCATCCCTCAACATCAAAGGACTAATAATGTTCCTCTAGTTTTTTTTTTTAATGTCAAAGTTTTCTCTCATCACTTTGCTTGTAGATTATGTAATTTGAGATGATCTTTTAGAACTGGGCATCAGCCAAACTGGAAATTCTGGAACAGTCTGGAAGCACAAATTGACATGGATTTAAATTATGGCTTTTTTTTTTTTTGAGGTCTCACTGTGTAGCTTTGGCTGTCGTGGAGCTTGTTGTTTGGCTGGCCTAGGACTTACAGAGATCTGCCTACCTCTGCCTGAGTGCTATGATTAAAGGCATATGCCACCACATTTGGCAAGTGATGTAAATTTTCAATTATAAATTATGGTGTTTCCTTCTATATTTTGTCTTTAGTAGTGGACACAACAAGCTACATGTGAGATAAAACTGCCCATTACATGCACAAGTACACACATAAACGAAACAAATGTCAGAATGACATTATACCAGTTTTGTAAACTACTACTGAGAAAAACTAGACAAAAGTTATATAGCATCTCTATACTCGCTTATAATTTTATGTATATGTAGTTACCTCAATATAAATTTACATTCAAATACCATTTCAACTTAGAGACTTGATGATGTTCCAGGATTCAGTCACTTATTTTCCGGAAGAAGAAAGGAAGAGAATGGAAATGAAAGCAAGAAAATCAACACTCCATTGGAATCTACAGAGGAAAGAATACAGATATAGCTGTCTCTTGTGAGGCTATGCCAGGGCCTAGCAAACACAGTCAGCTATTGGATGGATCACAGTGCCCCCAATGGAAGAGCTAGAGAAAATACCCAAGGAGCTAAAGGAAACTGCAACCCTATAGGTGGAACAACAATATGAACTGACCAGTACCCCCCAGAGCTCGTGTCTCTAGCTGCATATGTATCAGAAGATGGCCTAGTCGACCATCATTGGGAAGAGAGGCCCCTTGGTCTTGCAAACTTTATATGCCTCAGTATGGGGGAACGCCAGGGCCAAGAAGTGGGAGTAGGTGGGGAGAGTAGTGGGAGGGGAGGGTCTGGGGGACTTTTGGGATAGCATTTGAAGTATAAATGAAGAAAATACCTAATTAAAAAAATAGATAAAAATAAAGAGCGGTGGAATGGTTAAAATTCCCGTTTGTATTTATTTCAATAAATACATTTTCATAGTGAAAAAAATAAACAAACAAACAAGCCCCCGCTGGGGAGATTGGTCAGTGGGTTAAGTCACTTGCCATCAAAACTGACAGAGTTATAACCCCTGGACCCACATACTGCAAGGAGAACCAATTTTAGCAAGTTGTCCTCTGATATCTACAGTGAAATAAAATTTAAAACACTGAAATCTGTGTAAACAAACCATACTCTAAATTCCACAATCTCCACTGAGTAATGGGTTATTATGAAGTAAATTGAATCTGCACATTTTAAAGACCTGAAAATGGAGATTTCAGTTTCTATTCATTTGTGTGTGTTTGTACATGTAATACAGCTTTATATCACATGTAGGTTGTTATATCCACTACTACAGACAAAATGCATAATGAAATATAAAATAATTTGCCAAACTTCAATTTTTAAAAAAAGATCAATTGGGACTGGGAGCTGTCTCAATCAAAAAAGTGCTTGCCATGCAAGCATGGGGACCTGAATTCAGATCTCTACCATTGATGTAAAAGCAGCCAATGTGTGTAACCTCAGCACTAGAGGAACAGAGAAAAGCAAGTCCCTGGAACCCACTGCAAATCTAGCCAAGTTCAGTGAGAGATAATGTCTCAGAAAATAAGGTAGGGAGGATTGACACCAACTGCTGGCCTCCACACTCATGTACACACATGTATACCAGCTTACTAACGTTGGTAGAAAAAGAGACTGCTTAAACTATATATAGCACTAACCATAAAGAAACTCCTGGAGCTGAAGAGATGGCTCAGCAGTTAACAGTACTTGCTCTTCTTCCAGAGGATTGGAATTTAGTTCCCAACACCCATAACTGCCCAGAACTCCAGTTCCAGGGGAACCAAAGGCCTTCTTATGGTCTCTGTGGGCACCCACAAGCATGAACATGAATGGGCGCACACACACACGCAGACACACACACACACAGACAGAAATAGAGTAACCTTGTGGAGGAGCCTGAAACCATGCTACAGCTCCCCTTTTCAGAAGCTATGGTCAGCAGAAAAGACCTTTCAGAGGTCTCCTCAAAACAGGCACTCTAGATTCTCCCACCAAGCCCAATCTTCAGCTGCTGCCTCTCTGGGCCAGAGGGGACTCCTAGTAACACCAAGGGAAAAATGGACATCCTTCTAAAGGCTGTGAGAGATAGCCTATATAAAAACATAGGAATGTGCTATAGAACAAAAACAAACCATTCAAGGACTCCCTGACTTCATCTAAAATGTTCTGAAATGTGTGGACAGTTGTTTTATTTATGTGAACCCCATTCTTCCTCCTTCCTCAAACCAGGAAGTTGGAACCCTCACGAGTATTATGACAGTATTGGTAAACTAGCCCAACATCACTGCAAATCTTAACAATGGGAATAAACTACAGAGATAATTTGCTATTTTCAAAAAAAAAAAGGAAGAAAGTCACAGCAAGATTTTGACACTGGGGCAAGATAGTAAATGGATATCAAATACTCAGCAAGTATCTACTACAAGTCAAGTTTATGCAGAAGAAATCATCTATATAGTAGATTCATAAAAATGTGATTTGTGTTAAGATACAATTCATCCTACAAGGTTGACATGAGTATGCCTAGTGCTCCTACCCAGTACAGCTTTTTCTTATTTCCCCCCAAGGTTAGAGAAGAGACTGAAACTATAAATTTCTTCATTACCAGTTCTCAAAAAAAGAAGCAAATAAATAAATTATGTTTTAATAAGGAAAGAAAAACACTCTAGAAATTAGAAATTCAGGCTGGGGAGATGGCTAAGTAGGCAGGAACATGTACTTGGTCAGCTAGCAAAAGGACGTGAGTGGAAATTCAAAGCACCTACAAGAAAGCTAGGTATACTGATGAACACCTGTAACTGAATCACTGTTTAGGGTGGAGACAGGAGGATTGCTAGGGCCTGCTGGCAGCCAGCCTAGCTCTGGTTCAAGAAGAACAGATACTTAGTACAATAGGATCAGGGGTTCAAGGCTAGCCTGAAGTACACGAAATACCATCTAAAAACCTAAAATAAAATAAACATAAGAAAATGTTGTGTTACACACCTATAATCCTAGCATTCATTCTAGGAGTGTAAGAAAGAAGACCACCTCTGGCCAATGCACACATGCAGTGGTGGTACATATATCCCCTCAACACACACAAACACGTGAAACTCATAGTAGTACATACCTGCAATCACAGCACTAGAAAGGCTAAGGCAGGAGGATCATTCATGGTTTGCTATCAGCCTGGGTAACATAAGCAAGACAATTTAACCCCTCATCCAGAAAACAACACCCCCCATAGAGACAAAAAAGGAAAAAATAAAAGTTAAAACAGGGGTAGGTGACTGGCAAGATGGCTCAAAAGGTACTTGCTCTCAAACCTCAGGATCAGAGTCGGAGCCTCAGACTCACAGGGTGAAATAACTGTCTCCCAGAAGTTGTCCTCTGACCTGCACACCTGTGCTATGGCAATCCTTCACCCATATTCACACACACACAAAATAAACAAATAGAAAAAACAGAAACTTGCTGTGATAGTTATTCTTCACTGTCAACTTGACTAAATTTAAAATCATCATGAAACTACAACTCTAAATGTGCTTATGAGAGTGTTTTCAGAAATGATTAAGCAGGGAAGACCCACCCTGAAAACAGACAACTTCATGAGACTTCCCCCTATCTCCACTGAATAAAAAGGGAGACCAGAACTTCCTGATTCCAGACTGTGAATGCAATGACCAGCTACTCTACAGTTCTGTCACTAAGACTTTCCTTGTCAAAGCAAATGTCTCCTTAAGATGATTTTGTCAGGAATTTTATCAAAGCAACAAGTAACTAACTAACACATTTGCTTATGAAAAGGTTTTAAATAACAGTAAGATCTAGTAATGTGTGTAGCTCAATGGTAGAGTGTGTTTGCCTCAGCATCAACAAAAGCAAAGAGAGAGGGAGGGTAAGGAAATATACAAAGCTACAAACTTAAATAAGATACTGGTAACATAAAAACAAAAAAAGGAATGTTTTGAACATAATAATGTCTCATAAATCAGTATCAGAAAAAATACATCAAAGGAAACAATCAAAATGAGTTATGTGTGGTGGAACATGCCTGTAATCCCCCAAAAATATCAGGAGGTAGATAGAGGCAGGAGGATCAGGAGTCCAAGACCAAATTTGGCTATATTAGCAAGTTCAAGACTAGCATGGACTATATGAAATCTTGTCAGAAAGACAAACAAGAGGATGGAGAGTTGGCTCAGGTGTTTAAAGGTGCTTACTGAGACCTGGGTTTGATTACTAGCACCCCCAACCACCCCTTTAACTCCAGTTCCAGGGAATCGGGTGCCCTCTTCTCAAGCTGTGGGCACCAGTACACATATGATGCACAGAAAACTATCTGTCTTGAGAAACAGAAGCAGGTGAACCTATGTAAGTTAGAGGCCAACTTGGTCTACATAGTGAGTTCCATCCAGAACAGCCAGGGCTGTGTAGATAGACCCTGTTTCAAACCACCCCCACAAATCTATGAGGAAATGGGAAATACATAGCCACTGTGATAACATATTGATATAACTACTGAACAGCTTCTTATGAGTCTAAGACCCATCATTACTAGGATGTATGATATTTCTTACAAGTAAGTCTGAGTGTACATGTATATAAGCATAAATCTTACAGATATACATACACACAACTAAAAACATGATGTTCATAAATGCTGATCTTAAGAACAACAAAAATCTTGAAGAACACTGGTTCACCAAATAAAAATGGGCAAGAGTCTGGGGAGAAGGCTCAGTCAGTAGAGTACTGGGCACACAAGCATGAGGACCCTAGTTTGATCTATAACACACTGTAAAAAGTCATGGTAAGCAGAAACAAAAGGATCCTTGAGGCTCACTGGCCAACTAGTCTAGCCAAATCAACAAGTCCCAAGTTCAGTGAAACCTTATCTTAAAAAATAATATGGAGGGACTGGGGAGGGCACTGCTCTCAGGAGGCACACATTCATGAATGTGAATACACACACACACACACACACACACACACACACACACACTATAGAAACCAGCTGAAGATACCCAGTGCTAACCTCTGTCCTAGATAAGCATGTGCTCACATGCACATGTACTCCCCTCTACACATACTAAGTAAATGATTAAATATTAAAAAAAAAAACAACCAAAATGAGGAAGAGGAAGGACATATCCAAGTAAGATAGACTACTATCTCCTAGAACTGTAAGCCAAAATCAACCCTTCTTTTAAATTGCTTTCGTCAGATGTTTTCTTGCAGCAAGAAGAGAAGTTAACTAGTACACTTCCCAAATTGGGTACATATAGAAGAAATAAACTATACCTATATTTTAAACAAACAAACAAAACCCCACAGAACTTTTTAAGGGCTTGAGAGAGTGTGCAGGACATAAAGAGAATCTGTTACTCAATTGTGAGGACCAAAGAGTTCAGATTCCAATGCCCACCCGCATCCCCGCATCGGGAAGCTCATACACATCTGTAAATACCAGCTCTAAGGGGTCCCAATACACTCCTGACCTCCATGGACAATGCACATACACACATATAAATAAAATCTTATAAAAATATATTACAAGTTAAAAAGTACATTAGGCATTTTGATAAAGCTCTAAATAAGAAGCCAAATAATGTTTTAAGCAAGCTTGCACATAAATGTGTTTAAGTGTTTTTTTTTTTTTTTTTTGAGATGCTATCTCAGTATGTAGCCCAAAATGACCTCAAATTTAGCATGTGACCAGGCTAACACTAAAGTCAGTTTCTCCTGCTTCGTCCTGAGTACTGAGATTATGGGTGTGTATCAGCACACCTTCCTTAAAACAAGTAGCTGTGTGTAAAGAATGGATTAAAAGCTGAAAGCTTCACTGGCAGTGGTGGTGCGCACCTTTATTTCCAGCACTTGGGAGGCAGAGGCAGGCAAATAACTGAGTTTAAGGCCAGCCTGGTCTATGTAGCTGGAGCTAAGGAGAGACCCTGTCTGGCAAAACAAAATCTGAAAGCTTTCTGACAGCAGTGAGATATGTGATGTGACAGTAGCATTATAGGTAAATAACACTGTAATTACTTAAGTTAGGCAATTAACACTTAAATATTAATTATTATGCATTTTATCTCTTCTATATGTGCCAAATATTACAGTTTTTAAAAGATAATATCTAAAGCTGAAGAAATGGCTCAGTAGTTAAGAGCACTGGCTGCTCTTCCAGAGGATTCCAATTCAATTCCCAGCACCCACATGGCAACTCTAAAACTCCAGCCCAGAGGATCCAACATCCTCTTCTGGCATCTGTGGGAACTGCACAAATGTGATACATAGGCATACATACAGGCAAAATACTCATAAACATAAATTAAAAATAAAGGTTTAAAAAACCTTAAAGACTCTATCTTTCAAATGGAAGTGATTTTTCTCTAGGTTTATACTGGGTAGTTTGTGTAACATTAAAAAATATGCCCTGTCCCTTACCTGAAAAAACTTGTGTAATACTAGATACATATTAGAAACCAAACAGACACTTGCTAATGCAATGAAAATTTCATAATTAGCTCAAATTATTAATTCCAAACATGGATTCTAAAAATCAATTATATCTTTCGATTTGATTACATTTGATTTTAATTTGATTACACTGCCTCATTAGTATCTTTGAAAAGTAACCCATCTAAATTTATACAAGAATATTTAATTACACTCCTTTACAGCTATTCTAGTTATTTTTCATCAAGGTCAATCATATAACCTCGTTTCACAAATAACAATGACTTTTTAGAAAACAATCATTTACTTTTATTTTATGTTGTATTGTTGTTTTGCCTGCATGTATATCTGTTCGAGGGGGCTGGATTCCCCTGGAACTAGAGTTACAGTCAGTTGTGAGCTATATGGATTCTGGGAAATGAATCTGGATCCTCTGGAAGAGTAGCCAATACTCTTCCCTGCTGAGCCATCTCTCCAGCCCTAACAACAACTTTCTTTTTTTTTTTAAAGATTTGTTTATTATTATAATAGCTAAGTACACTGTAGCTGACTTCAGATGCACCAGAAGAGAGCGTCAGATCTTATGACAGATGGTTGTGAGCCACCATGTAGTTGCCATGTGGTTGCTGGGATTTGAACTCAGGATCTTCGGAAGAGCAGTCGGCACTCTTAACTCTCCAGGCCCAACAACAACTTTCTAAATAGAATGTATTTACAGAATCTAGTTCATGAAGTGAGACTTTTGCTTATGGTGGCCATCATTTTGTATGAATTACACCACAATAATCATGGAGTTCAATTCTCCAATGAATTATTGATTCTCAAGTGCATACATATTATCAACAATCCACTTGCTTTCTACTGTTTACTTATATCTACTGTTACGTACTTAACCACCTAGCAGTTGTTATGCAGCTTGCCAATCCAAGAGTTGCCTCTCTCTAACCACCATTTTGCAGCTGACTATCCATGAACAGAGAAATGAGTATCTCTTGGAAATAATTTCAGTAGTCTTGCTCTCTTGAAAACCTGCCCACAATATTGTAGCAGCAAAACAGTCCTTTTCATTAGTACTATTTGCCAAGCAAGTAATATAATAGGGCTGAGTTTAATACAACAGAAGTAGCAAAGGCATTCCAATCATTCAGGCCAGTGTAAAACTGAAAAAGTATAATTATTAAAAGCCCATGAACAGTATTTTCTAAAAATTGTCAAATTTCTCGTTCAAAGTTCAAACTCATTACTTCTGGTGGAAAAACTGAAATTTGGTGCAGAGTATAGTCAAAGAGAAATCAAGATTTGAATATTTTAAGCAGGAACAGGTGAAGAAGTCAAAAACCAGTAAAAACAATCTGCTCCTAGACTGTCAAATTCAAAGAATTATAAAGCTGAGAAAGGATTTAAGATATAAATCACCAAGGAGCTCTTATCAGTCTCAGATGAGGGAACTAGGGACACAGGTGAAAGAGCTGAGCCTGAAATTCCATATCTCTGCATCTCACATTTCTCAACGCCCATCCATTATATCAAGATTTGTTAATAAAAACCATAAAGGAAGAGAAAATGAGGAGCTAAGAGGTTGCACTAGTCAATACTACACTTAACAGTTATGTTAGTAAACTTTATGTTTTATGTTGTTAACTGCTATTAAAAATAAACATCATAGCCAGGCAATGATGGCCTACACCTTTAATCCCAGCACTCAGGAGGCAGAGGCAGGTGAATTTCTGAGTTCGAGGCCAGCCTGGTCTACAAAGTGAGTTCCAGGACAGCCAGGGCTATATAGAGAAACCCTGTCTCAAAAAATCAAAACAAACAAACAAACAAAAAAATCCCATCATTTAAGCTGATTGTGGTTTTGAGTTCTTGGGAAGTAGAAGCAACAAGATCAAGGCCAACATGAACTACGTAAGATGCTATCTTAAAACATAAAACAAGTGCAAGACAATTGTAGTACACACCTAGAATCCTAGCATTTTAGGGGTAGAGGAAAAGAAATCACCACAACTCTGAGGTCAACTTTCCACCCCTGACTTCCAAGCCAGCTAGAAAAACAGTGACACGTAATCTCAAAAAAAAAAAAAAAAAAAAAAAAAGACCCAAGGTATTTGAACTGTGAGAAAAACAATTTGGCAGTTGCTAAAAAATTAAAACATAGAATTATAGTATGACCTAGAAATTTCATTCCTATATACTCCTCAGAATTGAAAACATGCCAACACAAATACAAATAAATACAATGAATTGAGTAGAAATAAGTTAAATACCCATTAGCTGATGAACAGACACATAAAATGTGGTATATTCTTATGATGGAATATTATTCAGCCTTAAAATAATAAAGTACCAATATATGATACATGCTGTAATAGAACACTGAAATATACTAAAGAAAAAGGTTACAACAGAGCACACATTGGGGTCTCACTATAGAAGCCAGGCTTGTTCCAACATGCTAACCTATTGTCTCAGCCTGTTGAGTGCTAGGATTACAAGTATCGACACAAAACTCAGTTATATCATTTCAATTATGTGAATGTATGGATTTGGCAAAAATGGTAGAGGAAAAGTAAATTGGGGATTAGCAGAGGTGGGTGTGGGAAGAGAATTGGGAGTAACGGCTGATAATCAGAGTTCAGTTTTGAAATGGTGGAAATGTACTGGAATTAGATGGTTGTACTATACTATAACTCTAAGTGATTGACTATACTAAAAACGACTTAAATGTATACTCCAAATGCTGAATTTTTATATCTCTATCTCAATTTTTACAAGGAAATGAGAAATGCAAGGAACAGTGAGAACAATTCCAGCAAATCCAGGAAGCAGTGTAAAATCACTGAAGACCTTGAGGTATCTATTTGTAAAATATCCCTCTGGTGTTTATAGAGGATAACTGAAGAGTACAGAATGGGTAAGATCATCTATTGCAGTGGTCCAGATAAATGAGAGCACCAACTTAGACATGAATAGTATTGGTCATGAAAAAAGAAATGGGCAGCTATTAAAAGTACCTTCAGATATAGAAACTATTAGATTTGCTGACAGAATGAGTAACTGAAAAAGGATGAAAAGGGAGGGAGAGAGTAAGAGGTAACTCAGCCAGGAAAGTGCTTGCCATCCAAGCACTAGAGTTTCACTTTGATTCCCAGCACCCAAAAGAAAAGCCAGGTGCAGTAGCACATTCTAGTAATCTCATTGCTGAGGAAGTGGGGGCAGGTGGATCCCTGGAGCTCACTAGCCAGCCAGCCACTCAGCCTACCAGCCTAATGTGCTTGGTGAGCCCTAGGGCCCAGTGAGAGAACCTGACTCTAAAAAAACATAGAATAACATCCAATATTGGCCTCTGGTCTTCATATACACCTGTACACATATGAGTAGCACTCCTCATACACACACACACACACAGACAGAAAAAAGGAAAAGAAACAGGAGTATAAAAGATGGCTTCTCCATTTATTGCTAGTACCACTGAACAGGAAATAGTACTATCTATTAAATCATAGAAAACTAGAAGATCAACAAATATGGAAAAGTCAAATACGACTTGGACTAGAATGCCAGTTTTGACAAAAAGCCACCGGTCATGTGTAGTGATACAACGGTCATTAAAAAAAAATCACAATTCATGCTCTACTCTTGGAATACTGAATACCTATTCATAGCCATGTTGCCTAATGGACTTGAAATAGAAATGTTAAAGAATGTACTCTTAAAGCTCTGACTCTCGGTTTTTAAAATTAATGATTACCAGGGCTAAAGAGATGGCTCAGCAATCAAGAGAGCCTGTTACTATTCCAGAGGACTGGGGTTCAATTTCCAGCACCTACATGGTAGCTCATAACCATCTCTAACTCCTGGAATCCACCCCTCTTCCGCTCTCCAAGGGAACAGGGCACATGCACACACGCACATGCACACACACACATACACATAAAACAAAAATACATACATACATAAATAGAATAAATATGGCCACCAACACCCAAGATAATAAATAAATCACTACCCTAGACATATGAAGTTTCTGAAGGTATCTACCCATTACTTAAGCCATTGAAGTATCCAACCACATAGTTTTGTATGAAGTAGTGATTTATTGCCTCAAATGTTAATTTCATTCCGGTCCCCATTTTACTGTTCCAAATCAGCAGAGTAATGCCCTGGAATCATGGATTTCAGAAACGAGTTTATGGGAAATTTTGTGCAGTTGTAGAAACCTAAAGCACCTTGATATCCAGTTTTATCATTACCTTTTATAAATTATAAATTTTATCATAGGAAACAAAGCACTGAACAACTCTTCCAGCTATGTTATGGACTAGATGTTGGTGACCCTTCCCTCCCAAATTTATATGCTGAAGTCTAGCTCTCATCATGATATTATGAAGAACTTTGGGGAAATTGATTAGGTGATGTGGGTAGAACTACGAGAAATTGATTAGTATTGGTCAACTAAAGTGAAGAAGAGTCGATGCCTCTCTCTTTGCAAGTGTCTACTTCACATGCTACTCAAGAGGCCAAAGCCAGGCATGACGATGCATGTCCACGATTCCCAACACTGAGAAGGGGGAAGGCAGGAGATTTGGGAGTTTGAGATCAGCCTGGGCTACCTGGGCTACATGCATCCCTGACTCAACTAGTCAGTATCAATCAGATACTTCATATAAAGATTGATCTTACATGTATATCTTCTATCTCAAGAACAGAGCTTGTACCGTATAATCCTCTATAGCCCTTAACAGGACATGAATATTCAAATAAAAGCTTATGACTCATAAAATATTGTCAGAAAAGAAATTTAAGCTAGTAGGCACAGTGGCATAGTCCTAGTTACTTGAAAGGCTAGGTCAATCCCTCCCCACCCATGTGTGTGTGTGTGTGTGTGTGTGTGTGTGTAAGAGGGGGGGAGGGAGGAAGAGAGAGAAAGAGAGAGTGGGGTATCAACCTTCAAATGTTACTTCAATACAAGGGCTCCAGCTTTGGTGAGTAGACTTCTAGAAATTCTCTGGTCTCAGCCTCTAATCTCCCAGTAGGAAAGGCTACACTGAGAATATGGACTTAATGTTTGTTTGTTTTGCTTTGTTTGAGACAACATTCCTCTGTATAGTCCTGGCTATCCTGGAACTTGGTTTGTAGACCAGGCTGGCCTCCAACTCAGAGATCTGCCTGCCTCCTAAGTGCTGGAATTCAAAGCTTTGTGACACTACACCTGAATGGATGACAAACTCTTGAACTACCACTTCTAGCTGGTTTTGTGGGTTCTGAGGATCTGAATCAAGTGCTTTTGTCCATTGAGCCATCTCCCCAGCCTGTTTTCTTTAAAATGAAAGGAAAATGAGCTGAAGTAAATTAAATTGTGCACTATACTACAAACAACTTAATCCACATTGCCACAAAGCAGATTAATTGTGAAGCTTAAAAGACATGCCCACTGCTCACACAACAGGTATACCTTATATAATCTTTTCTAGCCAGCTGTTATTTATTTGTGACAATTCCCTACTGGCTTCTACTCCCTGGTGATCTACAGGATTGCTGCAAAATTGTTACTTTTCCTTTACACCAGTAAATAGCATGAAACTTGAGACTAACCAGAAATATATTTCTGGGGATTTCCTTGATTATTCAACTCAAAACTAATCCCAAAATAAAAGAATAGTTACAAATATTGCCCTAAATTTATTATCCCAAGACTTTCTTTCTCTCCATATATGTATGTGTTACGTATGTATGTTTATTTATATATGGGGCTATTATAATAAAAATACTCATTAGTGTGCTTGCTATGTGGAATTATACTGCCTAAGAGGATATTTATACTTACTGCCTATGAACTAAGATATGTACAGGATGAGATGTGAGAAAGGTGCAAATGAATGTTGGAAAACATGGACAAATATATGGAACATGGAGATCTGAGCAGTTATAGAAGTACAAACAGAATCCACGAACTTGGTGATACTCCAGAGAGAAAACCAGCAAGTGTTGACGCTAACCTGGCAGAAACATCAATACTTCCTGGCTCCCCCACTGGGTGCATCAATTTACTACCGGAGGTTGCTCTTCTGCAAGTGACAAACAGGGAATGCTTTCAGCAATATGAAAAGAAATGACTCATTATGGGGAAGCATGGTTGTGGAAGCACTGAAAAGGTATGATTTCTATTAGTAGCATATACAGACTCAATCAACTCCAAGGCTGGCTAGCTTATTGACCTCGGAAAAGTAATTTTTTTTCAATGTCAATACCATATAGCACCCTTCAAACAAAGGTGAGATTTATTTCACAAACAATTGCAAATCCTTCATAATATGCATCTCCTCTCTCCCATGCTCCTAGTTTGGGATATTTGAAATGGAGTCCCCTATGGCCTAAGCTATAGCCTAGAACTCTGTATGTCTGAAGTTGGTATTGTTATCCTCCTATCACTGGGTTTGTTGGCATGTACCCCCATGCCTGGCCTATACATTCTTATATTCTTAGTACTAAATTCTAAGGATTATCCTGAATTCAAATAAATTACACTTACCACAGTGAGTAAAATGACATAAAGCAGATGGGCATGGTAGCACATACATATAATCACATCACTTGAGAAGCTAAAGCACGAGGATTCAGAGTTCCAGGCCAGCTTGGGCTAAAGAATGAGTACAGGTCAATCTGAACTATAAAGACAACTCTATCTCAAAAACAAACAAAAGTAACACAAAGCTCTGCTAGAGTTAACACTGCAGTTTTAGTCTTCAAAGTAGATTTGATGTATTAGTTGAATTAGAAAATGTGTTATCATAGGGCCCCCAAAAGAGGAGCTAGAGAAAGTACCCAAGAGCTGAAGGGGTCTGCAACCCTATAGGTGGAACAACAATATGAACTATCCAGTACCCCCCAAGAGCTCGTGTCTCTAGCTGCATATGTAGCAGAAGATGGCCTAGTCGGCCATCACTGGGAAGAGATGCCCCTTGGTCATGCAATCTTTATATGCCCCAGTACAGGGGAACGCCAGGGACAAGAAGTGGGAGTAGGTGGGTAAGGGAGTGGGGGGGAGGGTATGGGGGACTTTAGGGATAGCATTTTAAATGTAAATGAAGAAAATATCTAGTAAAAATTTTTTTAAAAAGAAAATGTTTTATCAACTGTACTTAACAAAAAAAGCATCCAAATGTACTTAGAATTTTAAAAGCTGAAGATAGTATATTAATTAGTTTTATGAAACACCAAGAAAAGGGAATGGTTTAAAGGTTCTCCTTCTGACGAATAGAAAAAAGTTTCAATAAAGGGCAAACTTTTTCTGGCCACCTACTGGGGTGCATAATTTTTTTCCTCATTCAAAATAATGGTGTAGCATTGTGGTGGTTTGAATATGCTGGGCCCATGGGCACTATTAGGAGGTGTGGCCTTGTTGAAGGAAGTGTGCCACTGTGTAGGCAAGTTTTGAGGTCTTCTTTAGTCCTCAAGCTCTACCCAGTGCAGATGAGTCCCTCCTCCTGGCTGCATGCAAGAGATAGTCTCCTCCTTGCTGCCTTCAGATCAAAATGTAGAACTCTCAGCTCCTTCTCCAGCACCATGTGTATCTGGATGCTATCATGCTTCCAGCCATGATGATAATGGACTGAACCTCTGAAACTGTAAGCCAGCACCTAATTAAATGTTTGCCTTTATAAGAGTTGCCATGATCACAGTATCTCTTCACAGCAAAGAAACCCAAACTAAGACACATACTATCCAATAAAAAGGATATTTTTTCTGCTATATGCTTTTATTAAAATAAAAAGCCTATTCTAAAACACAGAGGCCTCTTAGTGGCTGCTTTTTCAACTGATAACTAGACAGCTTTTGTTACTAAGTCAGTTCAAAGCAATTCAAAAGTACTTACTGAACATCTTATCTATAGTTTACCTGTGCTAGTGTAAAATCATTGTCAAGAACACTGTTTGAATTTTTTCAAGAATATATTGGTGAAGAAGACTGGACTAGGAAGACACTGCCACATTAATACCTCAAGATAATGTGGCCTAAGAAACAAATGATACCTGCTTGAACCAGGCACACATCTTCAACCCTCCCATATTCCATTGTAAGTATAGGGCATGATATCAATGATAGCCTATACATTAAAACTACAAAACAACGTCCTAAACCAGATATTCTTGGTCTAACACCATGCAAAAACTGCATCTTTTATAATCAAGAAGACAGCCAAACTGGCAATCCATCCATACACTGCAGTAATTGAGGGGCTGTCTGCCAGTGTGAATAAGGCATCCTGTGCCATATCTGCAGTGCTGAACACTCATTCATCATTAATCTGCAGTAGTATTATCATATGCTGCAGCTGTACTAATATATTTGCTTTATGATCACTGCTGACCTTCACTTACATCAGGAGAGGAAATAAATCTTAAGAGAGCAATAAACTTGTGAAGCACCCCGTTACCTTGGAAAAGTCAGAATTCTCTTTCATCCAACCAGAGAAAGCATCCCATTTCAGGGATTCCAGACATCAGAAGTTATCTGTTTTAAAGCACTACTCATGTACAGGAAACTCAAACAACATCAGAAAAAAAATGTGTTTATTTTGCATCTTATATGTCTGCCCTCTTTGAAAAAACTGATCAACCATGGTTGATAAGCAACCAGCCTTGACTTTTTTCCACTCAACAAAACAGTATTTGAATTGGCAAACCAAGCTAATTCTTTAAACATCATAAAGACAAAGGGCTTCTTCCAAGGGCCACTGGTCATACTGCCCCAGAGAGGTGGTTTAATACCCCTTCTGGCTTCCACAGACAGCAGGCACATACATGGTTCACAGACACAGACGCAGGCAAGATACCCATACCCATAAAAATAAAATTTAGAAAATACTGAAAAATAATCTGGCATACACTTTTAATGCCAGCACTCAGAAAACAGGTGGCTCTGTATGATTTAAAAGCCAGCCTGGTCTACTTATAATTTCCAACTCACTCAGGGCTACATATTAAGACCCTCTCTCAAAATAGAAAGAAAGAGAGGGAAGAAAGGAAAGGACAGAACAGGACTAGACCACTCCAGACCGGACTGGATTGGAACAGCGCAGCGCAGCGCAGCACAGAAGCCTAAAGGGATGGCTCAGCTTTAGAATACTACCTGATCTGGAAATGGGCCTAACGGCTATCTTTTCTACAAGCATTTGGATGGAAGCTGTGGAATAGAAGATTTACACATAAGATTGTTTTACCATCGTAAACATTTGAATAAATTTCTACACACACCCCAAAGACTGTGACAGGTTTTCCAGAAGATTCAGGCTCAGTATCTATATAGAGGCAAAGACATTCATACACTGAAAATAAGAATAAATTTAAAAGTGAAGGAAGAAAATTAGCAATAACACAAACAAAATCAACAAATGAGAAATGCTTACTGAAGGCATTTAGGAAACACTCTTAGTTTTGGACTGTTTAAATCAATAAAAAAATATGTCACTCACTCTCAGTTTTGGACTGTTTAAATCAATAAATAAATATTTCGGGCAGGAGAGATGGCTCAGCGGTTAAGAGTACTGACTCCTCCTTAGCCGGGCGTGGTAGCACACCCCTTTAATGCCAGCACTTGGGAGGCAGAGGCAGGCCGATTTCTGAGTTCGAGGCCAGCCTGGTCTACAAAGTGAGTCCCAGGACAGCCAGGGCTATACAGAGAAACCCTGTCTCGAAAAAACAAAAAACAAGCAAACAAACAAACAAAAAAAAAAAGCACTGACTCCTCTTCCAGAGGTCCTGAGTTCAAATCCCAGCAACCACATGGTGGCTCACAACCACC
>NC_000086.7:60398347-60440858 GCF_000001635.26 Mus musculus
ACAGCGTACTTACATATAATAAATAAATAACCCTTAAAAAAAGAGAAATACTTCAGGAGAAAAATCTGTTTCTATCTGTATAAAGAGTTATTTCAAGTCAGACATGTTGGTTCAGGCCTGTAAGCTCAGCACTCAGGAGGCCCAGGAGTGAAGATTTCAGAAGTTTTGAGACTAGCCTAGGAGTACATAGTGAATAGGCTAACCAGGGTTACCTGATGAGACTCTTTCAAAGACAGGAGGGTAGCAGAGGGTGGAGGGGAGAAAAGACAATTACTAATTTATCTCCCCCCACCTCCCCCAAGTTGTAGTAGACCACTCCTAAATAGGCTTCTCACTTTGCAAAAGGGTCAGCCTACCACCTACTTTCAAAAGAACAACTTCCCAAGCATATCAACAGTATCAAGTTGCAACCAAATTTTTATCTGACATCAAAGCCACTGGAAAATAATAAATCATATAATCTATTTTTGGTATTAAGACAAACAGCAAGTATACAGCATT
The DNA here is from genome assembly GCF_000001635.26 of Mus musculus. Taxonomy (NCBI): domain Eukaryota; kingdom Metazoa; phylum Chordata; class Mammalia; order Rodentia; family Muridae; genus Mus; species Mus musculus. The sequence goes on from NC_000086.7 coordinate 60,398,849, forward strand.
AATAGTAATTATATAACATTAATTTATTCATGAGGATTAAATCTTTTGGGATAGTACAAAGTATACAAGTGCAGTCATTGTGCCTCTATAGCTATAGTTATAAATACAATAAAACATCTCAGGATAGGCCTCTTGTCTGCATTGCTCACAATATATTCCCCGGTATCTATCACAGTGTCCAGTCAGTGGTAGTATTTTAGTGCTTAGTATTTGTTGAGTAAAATGATACTCCCAATACCATAAAATGACTAAACCACCTTACAAAAGAGAATATTATGGTCAGTATAGCTTCAGCATTTGATGTATATACTATAATTCTTATATAACAGCCACTTGGTAAATCCTCCACCCCCAGGAACTAGAAATCCCCATCTTTAATCACTCCAAACAATAACAGAGTTTACTATAAATCACTCCTCATAGGTAAAGATTATCATCTATATGAAACATTTAAAAGCTGTATTTTCAACAGTTATTCATTAACCATCTACTAAGTACCAAGCATGGTGTTAAAAGCTACCCCCTAATTACTTTCAGTATAAACCAGCCTTTCTCTATTGGGGATTCTTCTCCATCTGGGAAAATCTATCACATAGAACATATGCCCTAGGGATAGGGCTTCTTTCCCACTGGAGAAAGGCTAGTTCAGAAAGCCAACAAATTCATCTGTAATTATAATGAATGTAATATGGTAAAAAGGTTGCTTTTAGGGAGGGGTTAGTTCAACTGTCAGACCCACAAGTGTCAGAACTATCTGGTAGATACCAACTTACCAACTTTGTTTATAGATCTGTGTTAAGAGCTATACGAATACAAAAATATTATAACCCATACATACAGATTTCAAAACCCAGTAACATAAAACCGGTATGTCTGACACTCACTAATGTCAGGGCAAGTTTATAGGTAAATGAAACAGAAGAAAAAGAACCTGTAATTACCCTTATAATTTCACAAGGAAGCCAAAACCCTTTTTGCTCCTGGAACAAAAAAGCAGTTACCTGAATTACTTTATTGTCTCTCTATGCTGTTTTATTACAGCGCCCTTACTCTGTACTCAAAGTAAGTAATAAATTAGCTACCTATTTTGTTAATTTGCAGTTTGCATTTCAGCCTTATTTAAAATGTCCATTCTTCTTGATACAGCCTAATTTGCCCAGTCTCTGATAAAACATTTTCTTTGTAGAACCAATGCAGTTTGAGCTTTCCACAATACTGTTAAGCTTTATTATCAATGATCTGTAACTGTCAGATTCCCCTCCAACAAATTAAATTGACAGCACCTACTCAATAAAATCACCTAATCTACTTATTGGGGAATTTTATGTGAATCTTTAGCAAGAAATAATTTAATAAGCTAAAGGGGAGAAATTTATGACAGACTGTCAATAAGCCTTTAAGCCTATAGATTACAAAACTCAATACAAGACTATAAAATTCCTATAATCAATACAAATGTTACTAAAAGATAGGAAGACACCCAAGCCCCTGACCTGGAAGTTTAAATTTCAACTAGTTCAAACTTCTAATTAAATTTACCTGTGAAGCAAAATAATTGAACAGGCAAAACTACTCTCACGTTTGTTATTTTGATGGAAATGTTGACTAGAAACAAATAGTGCTCCTAAGACCCCCACACACAGGCCTAACTCCCAAAACGCTGTACTATCAAATCCCTTGATAGTCTACCTCAAACTGTCAAAACCCAGGCATAGCGGGACTTGTCTGTAATCTCAGCATTAGCTAAGGGATCGGGATGGAGAGAGTTCAAAGCCAGACTAGACTATCTACAAAAAGAAATAAGTAGCTAGCTTTTGTGGCACATGCCTCTGATCCTAGGACTCGAGGCAGAAGCTGATGGTACTCTGTGAATTCAAAGCCAAGTTGGTCTACAGAGTAAGTTTCAGAGTGGCTGGAACTATCTATGTAGGAGATCCTGTCTCAAGAACCAAAAACAGGGGGCTGGAGAGATGGCTCTTGTTAAGAGCACTGACTGCTCTCCCAGAGGTCCCGAGTTCAATTCCGAGCAACTACATGGTAGCTCACAATCATCTATAACAGGATATGATGCCCTCTTCTTGTATGTCTGAAGACAGCTACCGTGTACTCCTATACATAAAAACAAATAATTCTTTAAAATAAACAAAACCCCACAAAAGGCTGTCAAAAGGAAACAGACACTGGCAGCTGCCAAAAATCCTACAACCCAGCCCCTGGAAGGTGGAAGCATGCATCAGGAACCCAAGGTCACTGAGTATAAGACCACCTGTACTATATGAGACACTGCCTTAATTTTTTTAAAAGTTGTAATTCATCAGAAAGGACAATTCTTAGCGGCAAAGATGTAATGTCACGGCTGTGTCTTTAGAAGTACAATTAATCACTATCTCTTTTAGCTCAGAAAGAGGGGGAAACAGAAATGACATTTTAAAAATGACTCAACACACATAACTGAGCTCTTCAGAAGATGATGTGATTCCTGCAAGATTCTGACCTCCTATACCAGGTTTAAGACTCAAAGATAGCCTCATTGCAATATGCCAGCAATGACCAGCAACTGTAACCAACACTACTATAATTTATATAATAGTCAAAGTCAATTTCAGATACACATGACTGCCAAATAAACAGCAGAATTGACTTCCAAAGAATTCATAGCCCTATCTGTAAAATATTAAAACAATTTTAAGGATAACACAGAACTTGGACTACATCTACTGGGCTGTGTAAGTCTGAACATTTCAGTTAAATCTTTAATTTACTGATCTAGTTATTTAAATGTGTGTACTACTAAAAGAATGTACTCCCTGTAGATGACAATAGCAGAGTTTGAGGGATTTAAAATTTTCCCACCCCAGCCCCCAAATTTCAAGTCATTTTTTAGCAGTGAGACTTTGACAGTGTTTAATGGTATATTCAGTGCAATGATTTGCAGTTTAATTCCTTTCTCTAGGCCTAGGGCTCAGACAAAACTCCTAAGAACCTTCTAGCTTATGACAGTGGAACAAATTCCTAGGACTTATCACAGTCAGGGTTGTGCAGTAAAATGTGAACAGCTGGACATCTTAGTTGAAACAATGAGGTCAAAGCTCCCTTTAGCATGAGCAAAAGTGAGTCTCTGCAGAAATCTTGGGAGAGATGCAGAGTATCAGCAGGCTGGCACCTCAACAGCCACTGCAAATTCTACTGCATGCCCTAGCTTTGTGGGCCAGCACTGCTTACTTTTTACAGATACAATGCAGAGCACTCTTAGCAAAAGAACACCAAATGGGAAGTGCTTTTGGGTCAACACCGTTTGTTTAATTCCAAATGTCCAAAGTCTTCAAAAATGGGATGTCAGCATCTTTACTTTATGAATTTAATATGACCCAGAGAGCAGCTAGTGTCTAACATATGAGTGTCATGTGGAAAGGCTACCCTTTTGCTGAGCACTACAATTAGCTTTCGTGTCGCCTTTCCCTTTTTATCGCCCCAAAACAACACTTCCAAATCACGAGAGCCTATGTGAAACAGAACTAGGAGGTACAATGCTCTTTTACAGTCTCAGGCGAAATGTGAGAACAAATGTTAGTCACTTGCTTCAGCAAAGCATCCAACACAATCCACTGCCCATGGCTCTTGAGATCCTGCATGTACACACCGTTTCCTGCTCAGTGCCACAGGTAATAATTACCTCCACCTCCCTTTGCATGTTTCTGAGTGAAACAGACATCTGGCAAAACCTAAAAAGTATTAGTATACTGATATCCTAAAAGGGGATGCCTTAAGTGTGATTAAGCAGGGGACATTTGTGAAAGTTTCAGATATGGGGGGTGGGAAATGACAGCAAATTGTTCTGACCTATGAAAAATATGTCAGCAATGATTTAATTAGAAATGACTCCACAAAGTTACCAAATTGTCAAGTCCTTAAGTCTATCCTAAGACGGAATGGGGAAGCATTCTGCATTCTCCCCCTTAACTACAGGGAAAAAAATAAAAATTTTAGGATGATGGCTTTCTTTAATATCCGTGGCAGAAATAAAATCCTATTCCCTGACACCTCTTCTGGAAATTAGGGGAGTTGCTACAAACATCCTTTAAGTAAACTGCTCTACTTTACTCAGTTCTTAACATACCCTCTGAGTAAACAGGTTAATCCAAAAAGTCAATAGCAGCCAGAAATCGCTCCCTCCCAATCCCGTGCCACACTCCCCACAGAAATACAATTCCCTTTTCTGGGGGGCTTTAGAGGCGTGGAGAAGGTGGTCGGAGGAGTTCAGCTGCCGGGTGGATTCCAAGCCTGGAGCAGAGGGTGCTGCTCTGCGAGGCTTGAGCCCCAGGGTCTGTAAAGCTGGAACAGGCTCCCGCCGTCGCTGCTGGCCCCAGCCCATCGTGCCCACAGCCCTCGCTCTTTCTGTCACCCTCAAGGTGAGCTTGGAGGCTGAGTCCTCAAAGTTTGCCCAGTCTCTGGTCATCGGCCATGGCCCGGGCGAGGCTGAGCCCTGGTTTAGCCTCCGCTTCTCTCAGCCCCCTAGCTCTTCTTTTGGGCCACAGTGACAGGTCTAGGTTTACCTCCACGTGCTCGTGGCAGAGGAAACAAAAGAAAGCTTCCTCCCCGATAATTCAACGCCATCTTCCACTAATTGGGAAACTGAGCCCCCCGCCCCGGGGAGCCCCCCGCCCCGAGTTCCGCGCGTCTGTCACTCCGAGGCGATTCCCCAGGCTGGAGGCAGAGTTCCTCAGAGCCTCGGGGAACCTCAGCTGAAATGTCCCGGGGCAGGGGTGGGACGCCCGAGAGCCCCACCTGCCTCCCCACCCAGGCCACCCGGGGCGCCGGGTTTCCGCTAAAACGCAGAGGCGGGGGAGGGGGCTGGCGCGTCCCGCTCGTCCCCTCGCCCAGAGACTGCGAAGGAGCGGCGGGGGGCCAGCGAGCGGGCCACCGGGGTACGCGTGGAGCCGCGGCCAGTGTACTCACCAAACGGTTGAGGGTCCGGCGGAACATCGCGTCCGAGGCTGCGGGGTGCCAGGCTGGGCTCCGCTGGGCTGTCTGGGAAGGCGCCGTCCACAAAACACACTGCGGCGTGGGCCCGCGGCGCAAAGCGGACAGCTAGCTCGCCTGCCCTGTCGCCAGCCCGCTGCCGCCTGCCCTCCTGCCGCCTGCCCTCCTCGCCTCTGCGCGCCCCCGCCCCCGGCCGCCCAACCGCCCGCCCGCCCGCGCGCTCGCCGCCCCGCCCCGCCCCGCCCTCCCCGCGACCCGCCCCCAGCCCCGGCCCGCCCGCCTCGGGGGCGGCGGCCCCGTCGCTCCCCTTATCTGGCCCCAGCACCGCCCCGCGCTCCCGCCGCAGCCCGCCTCGCAGCGAGCCCGGCGCGCGGGGGAGGGATGGCGGACCGGCCGCTGCTCAGCCTGGCTCCCCGTCAGCGCCCGCCTCGGCACCCCGCGCCTCACGCTCGTCCTGCCGCTAAGCCCCCGGCCGAGTCCCCACTCGCCCGCTTCAGCGGTCGCCCGTCTCGGGCGTCCCCGCGCCTCGCCTGGCAGGACTCCCAGGGGTCTGTGAGGAGCCACGGTCTCCCTCACCCCGGCCCTAACTCGTCCGTTGGCGCCGCTTCGCTCGCAGTCCTTCCTCGGCCCCGCGCTTTCGCCCGCCCAGCACTTCTGGCTGAGGAGAGCCTCGGTGCGGCCCGCCTCGAGGCTTCCAGGCGTGCCCGCTTCCTGCCCGGGAGTGGCCGCTCTCTGAGGGACGACTCGGGACGAGCCGGGGACTAAGGGGACCCTGGCGCGGGCGGGCGGGCGCGGCGCGGGCGGCTGGAGTAGTTACAAAAGCCGCCCCCTCCAGGCGTCCCTCTTGGGTCCCACCTAAGCCGTCTTCACCTCGCAGTTGGGGTTGGGGCTTTGGGGCTTTGCGTTCCCTGTCGTCTGACTACCCCACCTAAGCCCGCTTACTTCCACTTTCTCTAGGAGGTTGTAAAGTCGGGCTTTGTGTCGTTGGTGCTGCGCAGCGGGGCGGGATTTCCCTGCCACCCTCTCCTTGATCGCCCGCCCTTTTCCACGCTCCTGGGGCACCCTGGGAGTTGTAGTCCAAGGGTTCGCTTGGACTGATATTGTGGGCTGGGAGCTCCCCCATATGCACGGCTCCAGTCAGTTCACAGGGTTGCAGAGGGAAGCTGCCCGAGGTTCTCCCTACCAGCTGCGTGCAGAAATCAGAAACACTGGGTAGATTCTTAGCTGTGGGAAATGTGATGAGGATAAATTACATAAAGCCCCGAATGCTGAAAGACTTTCCCAGAACTCAACATTTACGCCACAAGAAATCTTGCACGCCCTCAACTTGCTAACTTAACATTTGCATTTACAAAAGTTTAAAACTTAAAAATGAAAGCTTGGTCAAGTATTCCCTTGAACCTGGACAGTTCTCTCTGCTCCCACCCTTTTTTTCCACTACCTTCTGAGACCCGGCCCTAGGCTGTGAGCTGAGAACTTTCAAATTCTTCTATAAACATGTTGAAGAAGTAGGTAAAGGGAGCTCTTCTCTACGGAGAGGCGAGTTCTCTCAACAACCTGGAAAGGTTGGGCTCAGCTATTCCCTCGACCTAATGTGAACTCCTGAAGGGCTTTTATTGTGAGGCGGCTAGGGCACTACCACATTTTACCCCTTGAAGGATAGTTTGATTTCAGCATTTACTTGGGTGTTTTTTTTTTATTTGTGTGTTTGTTTGTTTCCTAGAAACTGGAAACAGCAATGTGTTAAAAGACCTCCCTAGTAGGCCGAAGTGAAGTTACAAACTACAAACACATAAAACCTACACATTTGAATGTAATGATTTCTAATGTCAAAGGAAACAGGGGAGAGGATAATGTCTTTACAAAGGATCCGGGGAAACTCCTGAAAACCATGCAATTTTCACTGGGCGAGACCTATAAACAGAGCTGCAGGAGATTAACCCAGGCCTAGGAATGTGGGAAGGCTTTGGAGGAGCCCAGGGAACAAAGTCCTGGGTAGAGAAGGAGAGGTCAGTTGAAAAGTACAGGGCAACCTACGAAAAAGAACACAGCCACTCTGTCAAGGCAGGAACCAGGACACATGTGGGCGGGGCATTACAAATGAAAGCTAAACCCCTAAGCAGCCATAGAAACAAGCTATGAAGTTTGACCTTGTTTCTGTGGTCAAGGAGGAGCCCAAGCACAATAAAGTGCAAATGCAAGAGATTGAAATTAGTTCCTGAAAGGTCCTAACTGCCTAGAGGGAAAGTCCAGCATTTCTACTTTCCCTACTATGACTCTCCGTTGCCTTACACTTAGGTGTGCCTAACGATTTGTAAGAAATCCTACATTTGTAGTAATTGGATATTAGGACACTTAATCGTACAACACAGATCTAAACTTGTGCTCTCTACTCCAAGGAATTGCTTTTAAGTAAAGTTGGTTTTTTTCCTGACTTTTATTGAACACAGAAACTATCTTAATTTCATTTATTAATTATTTGTTGAATAACTTTTATGTGAGGAACACTATTCTTAATACTGGAATGGGGAACTGAAGGAAGTTATTGCCACTCAGTAATGTGCCCAGCAAAAATGAAGATATTCTGAAGAGACACTCAGATCTCTCAGTCTGACTATATATCACATTGTTGAAACAATAGATCCCAATGGAATGGGAATTTACAAGGGAATCCCACACTTAGTGAAGGAAAAGCTTCCTGCCAGAGAGGGGAACTTGTCCGGAGAAGAGATTTGACACGTTTCTAACAATTTCTCAGACCATCTTACAATATGAGACGAAAGTCCAGACAATGGTGGCACTGGGTCAGTGTTAGGTGGGAGCACACTTTGCCGAGACTGTTTTTCTGCGCATGTCCTTTGGGGAGAGGTAGGGGAGGAGCTGCCGCTCGGTTTCTTTGCCCTTTATCAATGTGACCACTGTTTTACACTTTCGACTTGGCTCTTTTGATTGACTCCTTGAGGATGGATGGCCAGATCTGCCTTGAATCATAGATTGTAACCCCCAAGTTTGATAGCAATCCAGGAAGGAATATAGAATCTTTATCAACAATATGTAAACTTTTTGATAAAATAAGTAGTGGAAAACTATTTCAGACAGTTTGGGATGGAAGTTTTTAACTAGTAAATAATTTTTCCATATCTAGTTTTGTTAAGCAGATGGAAGAAAATATACTTATAGATTTATTCAGATAAACTTTTTAAAATGGACATTCAAAAAAACTTTTTTAAATTTTACCACATTTTAAAAGCAGTGATTTTAAGATCCATCGGGACGTAGTAAAAATTGTTGCTCACATTTCATTTGTTATTAGAATTCCACTGTCTTTCTGTTATTCTAATTTATTTCAACACAACGCCTTATACTCCTGAGTCCTGAATAATTTGCTTCACTATAAAAATGCAATTCCAAACCAATCAAACTGCGCTTACGAAAACATGAGATTTATGCAAAAGCAATTTTTCCATACCTCAAGCTCAACCTGAAATTAGAGTTGCTCATGCAAACATCCCATAGAGTCACTCCTTTGTGATTTTTTTTAAGACAGGAAGAAATTATTTTTGTTCTTTCAGTGCCTCTTCACAGTTTCCAAAGAAAACCTAGGTGTTGTGGATGACTATGAAAAGCAGACCATCAGCTAACAGTTGTATTCAGCCAATTCCATAAAGACAGCTACAGAAACTACCTTCCTCCTGCTGAAACTGTCATAGCAAGTAATGGTGCATAATGCCAACAAGTCCACCTTCTTATTCTTTGTGTTTGTTTGGTTGGTTTTTGTTTGTTTGTTTTTCTTTTTCGAGACAGGGTTTCTCTGTGTATCCCTGGCTGTCCTGGAACTCACTCTGTAGACCAGGCTGACCTCGAACTCAGAAATTCAACTGCCTCTGCCTCCCGAGGGCTGGGATTTAAGGCATGAGTCACCACGCCTAATGCCAACAATTCCAGAGTGTCAGTTGACTGCAACAGAAGCCACAGCTTCCAGAGACTTCAGGAAAGAGTTGAAACTCTTCTAAACATGATTAGAGATAAAGCTTGAAGCCAATCGATGCAAAGGAGTGATCCTGTTGCCCCATTTCTATGCAAAGCACTTGGAGCCCTTCTCTGTCTTTACCCCCATGCCTTTTGCACCTTGTCACCTCCTGCTTTGAAAGACTACCAGAAGGAATGCAGAACAGACTATATGGTTCAGCAGGCCATTCCCCTTATGAATGAAATCAAATAGGTATACAGTAAATCAGCCAGAAGTAAATGGTGAGGAAGAAATACATCTTCTACTTAGTCCCAAAACTTTTTACAGGAGAAAAAAAGTGAAACTGTTACTTCTGAATCTAAATTGCCCATTGTCAATAAGTTGAAGAACTTCAGCTGCATATGCTGAGCTTTCTGGTCCTTCTTCTAAGACAATTAGTGCATATGCAAAATTTTCTCCTTTGCAAGGCTGGCCTTGATGTTTAAGACCAAATTTGTCCATATTATCCTTCCTGTCGATCCTTTCCAAATCACTGTTCATATAATAAGCCCCCAAATCTCTAGGAAATAGATGAAATCACTCTCCTGAAGATGGGATGGTGGTTCATGCCTGTAATCCTAGTTCTAGGGACGATAAGGCAAGAAGATTGCCTCAGGTTTAAGGGCAGCCTGGGCTATAGAGACCCTGTGTCAAAATAGTATAAAACCACTGACTTTGTTAAGACTTTTCAGGACCTTCCGTTTGCCTTTAACAAAAGCCAGAATCCTCCCTAACATCACCTATAAGTTCTTGAGTTCTTTGGACTCTTTGCTCTCCTCTCTAGCCTCCAGTAGGCAACTGTCCCTCTGACTTACTAGGCTCTACCTAATGGAGTTTCCCAAGCCCTCTCTCTCCTATTAGCATTTATATAGGCAACCATTTCTGCTGACATGCTTTTACCTTACTTAGCAATTCATACTTCAGTTCTTAGCCTAAATGTCTTCTCTTTAGATGCTATTGGGGCTTCCTGTTATTTGTGGTACAAATCCCCTATATTAATTACATCCTAGGATTTGACAGATGAGGTTCAGAAACGTAGAGAATGGCACAAGTCTAAGGTGATTGAGGATGACCTCATGGTCTTGCTTTCAAAAAGGAGGAGCAGATGTACTAGAGAATTGCCCATTAAAAGACAGGATCAGGACGGAAGCAAGCATCTCAACCCAGAGAAACAGTAAACATTCAAGAGTAAAAATACTTCACTGAGTAATATAGATAGACTTGTCTGGAGGAACAATGACTACACACTGAGGAGGATTAAATGTGTGTGTGTGTGTGTGTGTGTGTGTGTGTGTGTGTGTGTGTGCGTGCGTGCGCACGCGCGCGCACGCTCGTGCTTGTCTGTCTGTCTCTTTGTGTCTGTACATTTTGTTGGTGATCAAATCCAGGGCATCATGCCAGATATACAATTGCTGCATTCCAGTTACATTCTAATGTTATAAAATTTGAACCTCCATTTTTAGGAACAGACCCTATGGAATATGCATTCCATCAAATAAGAATATAAACCAAGAAAAAAGACATGGAACCAGAAAACAAGTGTGAATATAAAAGAAAAAGAAGAGAATTCTCTGGATGATAATAAATGGAAATACAAGGCAAGCAGTTATGTGGTAAACTAAAGAGACTAAAGGAAAGTAAAAAGAAGATTAACAAGAAATGCTCTGAAGGAAAAAATCCTGACTATCTGATGTGTTTGGCTATATAGACAATAGAATTAAAAAAGAAAGGATTTATAGCCCGATGAAAAAATTAGTAAGAAATTAATGATGTATAGCCCCCAACTGGAAGAAAACAGAACAAACAAAAACAAAAACAAAAAACCTAAAACTTAAATCCAAAGGAAAACAGAAAGTTGCTTAAGAAAATAAATCAGTCATGATAAAATTTGACTTGGCTCACAGTGATAAAAATTTACATAGCCAAAATCATTCAAATATTACACCAGGAGTAGGGATATAACACAATGTTAACATGCTTACCTATGAGTTTCCTGACATAGGATAATGGCAGGAAAATTTGCAGAGAACAGTATTGTGTGAAATTAGTATTTGTATTCCATACTAAAATGGTAACTACTACTATTTAATAATCAAGGCATCAAGAAATATTGATAGTTTTGGTTTACATATAAAGTATGTCCCAAAAGATGTATATGTTGATAATATGGCCCCAAGTCAGTACATGTAGGTATCAAGAGGTGATAGAATCATAAGGTCTTTCCACTGATGGACTCATGTTGATGCCATTATTAGGAGATAGTGAGTGGTGGCATTTGGTGGGGGGAAGTGAGTCACTAGGGGATGTAAGTCACTGCAGGACAAGAGTTCCTTTGAAGGGTATGATGTCCCTGATCTTCCTCTTCCACACAACGTGAAGTAAACTGCTGTGTTCCCCCACATCCTCCCCCAGTGGTCTTCTGGCCATAATGTCTTCAGGTCCATAGCAGTAGAGTGTACTGACCAGGGGCAGATACCTCTGAAACTGTGAGTCAAAAGAAATCTTCCCTTCTTAAAGTTGTTTTTCTCAAAGCATTTATTCACAGAAGCATAAAGTTAATATACTTATACAAGGATTTTGTGTGGAAATATGTAACTAAAGCAGCTAAAATTACTGTAAGTTATTACTCTAGAAATTCAGATCAGAAGTTGGTAAAGGTGGAACAAGAATCTGATGTTTTATTTATAAGCCTTTGAAGTCAGTTCAGCTTTTAAATATAAGCATCTATTACTTTTGAACATAACAATTAAAAATTTTAAAATTTGTAGCCTTTTGAGTGGACAAAAAGAAATAGAGAACATTTCAAGAAAAGACAAGAAGTAGTAAGCAAGTGTCCCGTGGGGGAGTATGAACCTGCATAATTTTAATAGCTCTCATTTCTTCAGTTCTTGCTACATACCATGGTGCTGCATACATTATACAAATTATCTCATTTGTACTTACTAATCTGATAAAGGTAAGTACAACTAATAGCCTCCATTTTGTAGATGAAGAAAGTAATGTGTTATGAACCTTGATCAAAGTCCTAGTTAGAACATAGCAAAGAAAGGAGTCAATGAGGTTAAACTGATTGAAAATCCATGATACTAACATTTTGGATGCAAAATTGGTGAGATTTGATCACTGATCTAGTATACAGGTCAAAGAAAAGGAGTGAATTCAAAATTATTCTAGGAAGTTGAACTTCCTTAGTGGGAGAATGATGTTCATTTATTACTTATTTCAATAGTTTTCAATAGTTTTGAATATTGACCACACTAAAGTAATGTAATGGAATAGCTATGAACATGAGATATACGATCCCTGATTTTGTAGTGGTTATATCTACCATATGTAAGAAAGTCATTTAGAAGAAATACCAGTGGAGAAACTTATGAATTCATTTTAACTATGTTAAAATAACAACAGTGCTCAAATAAGACTGCCTAGTGTACATGGAAATACATGGTATTAGCGTTTGGTGTATATAGTATGCTGTGAATTTCAAGACTTTATTCCTGGACACAAAAAATAAGAATTAAGAAGTGTAATTTCATTTAATGCTTCAGAAATCATATATAAGCTTTAAGAGTACAGTTTCAATGGTAATTGGACAGAAGCTAGAGTTTGGGAGTTTATAGGTATAAATTGTTCATTTGCAAAGTCTGATGGTTAAAAGAAGGAAATAAGGAGCTGAAAAAGTGGTTCAGAGGTTAAAAGACTGCTCTTCTAGAGGTCCTGAGTTCAATTTCCAGCAACCACATGGTGACTCACAACCATCTGTAATGAGATCCAATGCCCTCTTCTGGTGTGTCTGAGGACAGCTACAGTGTATTCACATATATAAAATAAATAAATCTTTAAAAAAAAGAGAGAAGGGAACAAAATGTTGTATAGTAGTTATGAGAGCCATTAGACTTAACTATGTTCCAAACTAAAGGTGCATATACATGTTTAAAGACAGAAAGTGAGACCAGACATGCTACATGCTGGCACATGTTTATAGTTACAACACTGGACAGGATGAAAATGAGGCAGGAGGGCAGTTTAAAGCCATCCTGAACACCATAATGAGTTCAAGGCTAGCCTCAACTATGTGGTGAGACCTGTCTCAAATTACAGCAAAACACAAGAAAGCAAAGGACTCAATAAGACAGAGAAAAATTATGTAGGAAAGCTAAATATCTGAGGAAGTGGAGAAAGCAGGCCACAAATTTGAGAAGAGAAGGGCAAGCATTTCTTTCGGAAGACAATAAAGAACGCTGTCAAAGGAGAGGAGAGAATGACTCTTGTATTTTGTGGTAAAGAAGATGCATGAGAATAAGTAATCTTGGTCTTCTAAAAATGCTTAATTGTAGTGGAGCGAGCAATTGGGAAAGATGATGGGATTTCATAAGAAATAGAAATTGAGGTGCAGAGTTAAAAATTAACAAACCATGGGGGTACTCTTCAGTTCTATTTTCACCACTTTACATTGTTTTAAAATAATAGCAGATTGTACATCTAGTGTTCCTGATAAATTAATTCAAATTTTATCTCATCCAAGCCATCACTGAAGTACTAAGATTCAGGCAGGATGCCATCAAAATCCATTTAAAATGGCTCTCTTCCCAGCAGTGATAGAGATGTGAACTCCCCTTAACAATCAAATCCAACCTTGAGTTAATTAATATCTCTGTTGGTGTGTGTTTTATTTTAAGTTGTATAGTTCTTACTGGCTCAATTTCACATTTGTAGTTCCAATTGGCACTCTTAAGCACGTATTTAACTTGTCCTACTTGCTAAAGTATTTGCCATTTGGGCTCTATTTATTTCTTGTCACAGGATATAACTGTGAATACACCAATGTAACACAAAAACTGTAACATGCACAAAATAGAACAAATATATGAGCCCTTTAAAGGTATGGGCTGTGGAAACTTATATGTAAACCAGGATCATAGATTTCTTATTTTCCTTAGTCCCTGTTTTTCAGGGACTGCAGAGGAAAGACCCTAAACTATCTGAGAGCTATCAATTGTGGCTGTGAACGAGTTGCTTCTTGTGCAAACCACTTACATCCTGGATCTTATTTTCTTATTTGTCCCATGTGAAGGTGAGAGCATTGGGTGATTTATGAAATTGCTCGTGGATATATATATATATATATATATATATATATATATATATATATATATATATGATGGGGCCTCAAATATACTTTATAGTTCAAGCTGATTGCTTCTCTGCCATTTGGCTAACACCAAGTATAACCCAAACTGATTTGGAACTTGTGATTCCCCTGATTTACCTGCCTAGAGCTGGGATTACAAGCATGGACTACCACACATGGCTTCAGTTTTTATTATTTTTGCATGATATATTAAAGCAAATATAATTTAGTTTTCCAGGAGTACTATTTTGAAACTTGTACTAAATCCCTGGTCAACACAATGATGAATGAATGAGTAAGTCTGTCCCTCCAACTCTCTTTCCTAGATATGCTAGACATCTAGATTTGCTACCCAGATATGTCCCTTCCCACTTTTTGCTCCAGGGTACTTTGTGGCGGGGCTGTAAAGCTGCAGCTCTCAATCTCCTCTCAGATAGTGCAAGCACACCTATGTAAATTTCATATAAACGTATTTCGTTTCTTGTTTCTTTCCAGTCATTTGGTTATAGGTAATTCAAAAGGCCTCAGGTATGGACTAAGGGAAGGACAAAGTATGGGCTTTTTGCTCATCAAGTTAGCATGTCCTCAGCTCCCAAGCAGACCCAATAACACATTATACTATGGCGACCAAAGATATCACTGAGTGAATGAAGTCCTGAGTGAATGTGTATTGAGACATGGGCAAGGCCTGTTGAGGACTCCAAGATCAATTGGCCAGTGGTAAATTGACAAAGCCATCACCTATATGGGTCAGGCTCAAGATGAATGGCAAAGCTTTCATCAGGAGTCTGAGTATGGATGTTTATGAATGCTTGATCATGCGTGCAAAGACCAGCAACTCTAGCTTCCTCCTCTGGGATGTTTACAGCCTGATACTACTCTTACCTGCAGAGATCTCTTACTGAGACTAGCCAAGCCCTCCCTCTGCGCTGAACCTAATAAGCACACTGAGGTCCTGGGTTTCTTCAGTATTCAGTTAGAGAGCTGCACTTTATTGTACATATGTTGGTGTGTCTGTCCTTTCTTCATTCCCTCACTTTTCATAGCCACAGTTCTGGAACTCAAGCCACATGGAGCACAGTAGTGTCCCTTCTACAAGATGACAGAATACTGTTAGGCATATGAGATTTTATGTACAGAAAAGTGAAATAACATTTATTTTTATTATGGGCAGGGTATGTCTTATCATTACCCGAGAGGCATTTAATCTCTACTAGTACCCTTTAGTAAATGAGGAGGTCACTTTTTAAAAGACAGCTCACAGAACAAAGAAAAAGAAAAAGGAAAGGGAATTGGGTGAATGGGCAGCTATCTTGGCATGTATTGACTATATTTTCTTGAAATTTTGCCTGCCATCATTTAAACACAATCTTTTTGTAAACCCTGAAGTGCTCAGGGCTCTGCTACAGTCCTCTCCTTATGAATATGAGAACAAGATCTGACATCTTCATCTAAGAATTTGAGGATTTCTAAAAAGTATTTACTTGTTGATGTAAAACAGTTTTTACTTCACAGGGAGTACAAGTTTATTCTGGTACCAAATATGAGTGTCAAGGGCTTGGGAACACAGATTCAGGTTACCCCAATTACCATGCTCTAATGTGTTAATAGTTCATGAAGTAGAGTGTACTGTTTAGGTGTTGTTTTGATTTGGTTTGTTTTTTGTCGACTTGACACAAACCAGAGTCATCTGGGAAACGAGGGCCTTAATTTCTTCTGCACCAATTGGCCTGCCTTTTACTTGTCAACCCCTCCCTTGTATTCTAGCCTCCCTATAGCATGCTGCTCTAATCAGTGCTTTATGAAAATCTTTCTAATCCATTCTGGCCTAAGCCTAGTACATTCCGTGACAAAAGAAAGCTTAAACCCATCAAATAAGTACTTACATGGTACATTTCATTAAAATTTAGAGGAAAGCTGTATTCTTCAGTGTGTGTATGTATCCATATAGATTGCCCAGAATCACCCAGGCAACCAGATAGAATACTGGACTTCAAAGACACAATGGTCTTGTCATTCCTCACAAAAAACCTAATTAGCTCTTCTCCTACAGAACACTACTAAGACTGTAATTGGTAATGTCTCAACTTTTGCTCAGCTGTAAGTCATAATTAATAATTAAGCGATTTCTCTGGTAACTGTCATTCCTTGACTGCTGAGCAATCTCCTATCATTAATACCTATTATACTTTACCATGATACAAGCTTGCTTCTAAATGACCCCAGGCATCCACAAGAAGTTTAACCCACTGTTATTACTGAGTCTCTATCCTACCCAATCTGTTGCTATTTCAACATTGCTATCCAAATAAAATTAGATAAAAAGAATAGAATAGTCACGAAAGGGTGGAATTGATTCTGTGGGCCATTTTATGTGTATGTTGTCAGACAGCAGTTTAGTTTTCTTCTTTTCTTTTTAAACACTAGATCACTAGGTTCTATATCTCTTTCAGGAGTGCCTACTATCGTTATTTCTTAGTCCATCAAAAACTGGGTGTTCCCTAAAATACAGAACTCTTGATAAAAGCTCTGATTTATCTACTCTAGTGATGGGAATTTCAGGTGGTATTTTGTGTTTAATTTTTAATTTTATGTTTACTTTGGACAATTATTAATTCATTTGTTCATTTATTTCTCTACTTACTTGCTTACTCCTATATGTATGTATGTATGTATGTATGTATGTATGTATGTATATGCATGTATTTATCTATTTACTTACTTATTACACAGGGTCTCATGCATCATAGGCTGGCCTCAAACTCAGTATATAGTTGAAGATGACTTTGAGCTTCTGGTCCTCCTGCCTTTATCTCCTGAGTGGTGGGATTATACACATGTGCTACTGCATCCAGTTTGTGAGGTGCCTGGAATCTAGCCTAGACTAGGCAAGTAGTCGACCACTTAAGTTATGACCCCAGCCCTGTTTCTTTTTCTTTTTTTTTTTAACATTTTTTATTAGATATTTTCTTCATTTACAATTCAAATGATACCCCGAAAGTCCCCTATACCCTACCCCTGCCCTGCTTCCCAACCCACCCACTCCCACTTCCTGGCCCTAGCATTCTCCTGTACTAGGACATATATTATCTTTGCAAGACGAAGGGCCTCTGCTCCCATTGATGGCTGACTAGGCCATCTTCTGCTACATATGCAGCTAGAGACATGAGCTCAGGAGGTACTGGTTAGTTCATATTGTTATTCCACCTATAGAGTTGTATACCCCTTCAGCTCCTTGGGTAATTTCTCTAGCTCCTTCATTGGGAACCCTGAGTTCCATCCAATAGATGACTGTGAGCATCCACTTCTGTGTTTTCCAGGCACTGGCATAGCCTCACAAGAGACAGCTATATCAGGGTCATGTCAGCAAAATCTTACTGGCATATGCAATAGTGTCTGTGTTTGGTGGCTGTTTATGAGATGGATCCCTGGATGGGGCAGTCTCTGCATAGTCCTTCCTTCTGTCTCAGCTCCAAACTTTGTCTCTGTAACTCCTTACATGGGTATTTTGTTCCCCATTCCAAGGAGGGATTAGCCCAGAAACTTAGAATACCCAAGATACAATTTGCAAAACACATGAAACTCAAGAAGGAAGACCAAAGTGTGGATGCTATTTCTTTTTTTTTAATTTATTTATTAATTATTTTATGTGAGTTTCCAAAGTATGCATGTGCACCTGGTGCATGAAGGAGTCCATTGCATCCAGAGAAGGATGTCAGATCCTCTGGAATTAGAGTTACAAGTGATTGTGAGCCACCATGTGGGTGCTGGGAACTGAACTCGGTTTCTTTGCATAAGCAACAAATACTCTTAACCTCTGGGCTGTCTGCACCCCCTCTGCTACACTCTTTGATAGTCTGTAAAGAACCATATTGATATCCAAGTTCATTGTCATTGTTAGTTTGAGACTACATCTTACTGTGTAGTCCAGACTAGCTTGAACTCATAGCAATCATCTTGCTTCTGCCTCTATAGTTATGGTATTACATGGCTGTGTGCCTTATCTGGCTGCTATTATTTATTGTTTTGTTTTTTGTTTTTTTCTGCATTGGTTGTTTATAATTTTTGAGACAAGATCTAGCTAGGTAGCCTAAGCTAGACTTAATCAATAAATTTTCCTTTTCTTGTCTTTATTCTTTTTTTCCCTTCCTGTTTGTTTTTATTTTTTTCAAGACAGGGTCTCACTTTGTAGCTTTGGCTTTCTGGGAACTCACTGTGTAGACCAGGCTGGCTTGGAACTCATAGAGTTTTGCATACTTCTGCCTTATGGGTGCTGGGACTAAACTTGTGCACTATTATGCCTGGCAATAAGTTTCTAATAATAAAGTTTCCTCCTAGGTTCCATAAAGAGATGCTCTGAGGCAATTTCAGATGAAAGATCCTTTAGAAGACTGGACACTTTCAGCCTTGGGGAAGGTGGGTAGGAGATCCAACAGCAACCCACGGACAAAGGAAATCATTATTTTAAAATATGTTTAAAATTTTAAAGAGAGACAACTCTGAGTTAAGCAGTTTAGTGAAAATACTAAATAAGATATAAGATCAACTCCAGGACAGCCAGGGCTATACAGAGAAACCCTGTCTCGAAAAACCAAAAACCAAAAAAAAAAAAAAAAAAAAAACCAAAAAAACCCCCAAAAAAACAAAGATCAAAATTCAGAAAGTAATCTTCTTACCCTACTCTACATTGGTTCTGACAGGAGTTTAGTAGTTTAGGGAAAGTAGTAGATAGGTTATAAGACATTGCTAATCTCTACAGAGATAGGATCTGTGATCTGACACTGCCCACTTCTGCCTTCCAAATGCTTGGGTTACAGTTGTATACTATCATTCCCTGATAAAAATTGATTATTACTTATTACTATAATTTAGCGAGAAAAGTCCATCTCTTATTGGGTTTAAACTACTGTTTGTTTCAAGAATGTATGGAAATTTCCTCAGTAGGCTTTGGGGCACTGGTCTTAAACAATATTCATGATTTTAAATGTATAGAAAACCTATTTATAGCGGTGACATATTTTCCACAAATTGTTTAAATACCAGCATAATCTGCATGAAAGCATTCCAGGAAAATAATTGATTCATGTTTATTTCTATTAGTGATCTAAGGATTACATATTTAAAGGATAGATAGGATTAGACAAAGCTCCTGAGCAAGCTGCTGTTGTCATAGGTAATGAGATAGTGTTTATTGGGGGGTCTTTGAGTTAACACATATTTCCATAATGTAGTCACACAATGACCTTCATAATTCTCTCTATATCTTAAATATGCATAATATACATATATATTTCAATTTCTACTTTGATGACAGAGATGGTAAGTGTGTTGTACATATATACTTTCAATTCCTAATTTCAATCATGGAAATCTTTGTCACTCTGTTCAGAAGTAATTCTATGTCTTTTCTAATACAGCTATGTATATGTCATGTCACTAGATGAAAGTCACTTGAGATGAAACACATTTGTCATTATCTTTTTGATATAAATGATGACTAGATCTAGAATCACCTAGGAAACACCTTCAGACATGTGTGTAAAGATATTTCCAGAAAGGTGTTACTAAGGAGATAAGACTCACTCTGAATGTGGGTGGATATATCCCATGTACTAGGTGCCCTCACTAAATAAAAGGGGGGAAAGGACAAAACTTAAGAAGCACTGGCATTTCCCCATTATCTCTGTGATAGGGTCGAACAACCAATCCACTCCCAGTGCATGCCTCTCTTGCAATGATGGACTATATTCCTTGGAATTGTGAACCAAAATAAACCCTTATTTCTTTAGGCTTCAAGTAACCAATGTGAAGTCATGTGGTACACTGTTTCAGTCAATGAGTGGGGGAGGTAAAGAGTAGAAACTGATTCCAACTGGCTCAAGAATGGAGGATTTATTAAAAATACAACAGAAAGGCAGACAGAGAACCTGAGCCTGGCATGGGATCTTGAAAGCTCAAAGCCCACCCCCAGAGATAGTATCTCCAACAAGGCTATGTCTCCAAATCCTGTCAAAGATTTCCACTCCTTGATGACTGAGCATTCAAATAGATAAGCCACTGGGGGGCATTCTTATTCAAACAACTACATCTGCCAAAAGCAATTTAAAGTAGAAAGGGTTTGACTCGTGGCAGGGAAGACTTGGAGATTGAAGTGTAAGAGTGCTGGTCACACAGCATTCTTATTAGTCTGGAATCAGTGAGAAATGAATGCAGCAACTCTGATTGCTCTCTCCATTTTCATCAGTTCAGCCCATGGAATGGTAACAGCCACATTTGTGGTGGGCTTTCTCATCTCAGTTAACCCAGTCTAGAAACTTCTTCATGGATGTGCTTGAAAATTTGTCTTCTAGTTGATTTTATATCCTAGTGACAATATGAAACATATTTACCTAGCTGTTTTTCCTGAATCTCTGTGTCTCTTATTGAACTTCTAAAAAGCTAAATCTGAAGCCTTATTGATTAGTGAGCTCTTAGGGGTCAGGTGTCTGCTTTTGATTCAGTTACCTATGGTTCGGGGAATAGAATCACACTGTTAGAAGGCTGTCCTTCCTGGAGCTAGGATTGTGCCAGGTTAAGCCTGAAGAAATTGGGTTATGGTAGGCAAAAAGTATTTAGTCTGCTCAGACAATTTATCCTATTTTCCCCTGATTTTTGTTGCTAGAAAATAGGCAGCATGTCCAATTAAGTTTGTGTTTCAGATAAAATATGAATAATATTTGACATATGCATACCAAAAGTTATCCATTGTTTACTCAAAATTTAGATTTAGCTCATTATGCTGTTATTATATTAGTTAAATCTGGCCAAGATATTCCTGAATGTTGTGTCAAACTCACTTCCTGATTTGTTATTGTAAATTTGTTTAGATACTCAGCAACTGTCATTCTCAAACTATGGATAAGCATCCTAAATTAAAATTTCTCTGAGTTGTAGAGATTTGCTGTAGCCACAGTAATAATGTAAGCATATATCTTTTTATTATTGCCTCTATTTGTAGAGTCTTAAATTTTTCATCCCTGGCTGATTTTAGTTAAGGATATTGCTGTTTTGTTTAATATTAATGTTAATCTCTCTTCTATAAACCACAAGCTGTATGTGGGTTCTCTCTGACTAATACTAATTTCCTTCATTTAATAAAATGTTTGGGGTTCCATGAGTATGTAACAAATGTTACAATTTCAAAAAAAATTTACTCTTAGAGTTACGTCAAAATTTGTTGAAGCAGTATTAGGCAGAGCTTGGGTCCCCCTGGTGTACATTCAGCAGCAATGATCTGTGCCTTGTTCCCCCAGGTCCATTGCTGGAGGCCTGCCAGCACCAGAACAATCAGGTAGGACCCCACCTCAGTTCCCTTACCTGCCAGGTCTGTGAAACACGCAGCAGCATTGAACTGTGAACTATGCTCTGTCCTATACATTCCATTTTTTTTTGAGCAGCAAATTTTAATTTTAAAATTAAAAGTAAGATTTTTAAAAAGCCTTGACATGACATGAGACAAGAAACCCCCAATGATGTCACTGAACTAATTTTCTGTTGTTGGCCATCTACTGGTGGGCATGTAGCGTACCCTCAAGATTTGTTTGTTTTCCCAGTGAGACCCCCGCTTAGAGAAAAGTAAAGTTTAATCTGCAAGGAGTTATTAATTGGAGAGATCTTCTGGTGTAGGGATGAGGACATGTGCACACGTTTCAGTGCTAGGGCCTCACGTGGTGCCGACCCATGGAGACCCATGGAGACCCTGTGAACTCTTCTTCAGTCTCTGTGTAAACATGTGCATTGGACATGCTGGTTTAGAGGGCCTCATGTTCTTGGTGTCCTCCTTCCCCTCTGGCTCTTACACTCTGTCTCCTCTTCCACAGGCTTCGCTGAGCTCTGAAGGGAGGGATTTGATGGAGACAACTCATTTAGTTAGGGCTGAGTGTTCCAAGGTCTCTTCTCTCTCTGCAGAATGCCTGGCTCTGGGCCTCTGAATTTGTTCCCATCTGCTGCAGGAGGAAACTTCTCTGATGGCTGAGCAAGGAACTGATCTAAGGGTATAGCAGAATGTCATTAGGAGTCATTTTATTGCTATGTTCTTGTAGAACAGTAGTATTTGGCTTTACACTTGGTACTGGGCTATCTAATCTCAGGTTCTTGGTCACCAGAACAGAATTGGGTATGGGTTCCATCTTATAAGGTGTGCTTTAAGTCAAATCAGATATTGGTTGGATACTCTCACCAGCTTTGTGCACCACTGCCCTATCACATTTTGTATGCAGGGCACCAGGACATCAAACGGTTCGTGGCTGGCTTGGTGTTTAAATTTCTCTTTTGGAAGCACAGAGACTACCTTCCTATACCAAAAGTACTAGTCCATATCAGTGAAGGCTCTATGTACTACCAGATCAAATTTTCCAAGTTCAGTGTGCTGTGTAAATGTATGTGCACTGGGGTTTTGCCATCAGTGTGTGGAGAGAAACCTGTAGTTTTGGCAACAGCTTGAGTTACTTAGTTTTCGTTTGGACAACAACTCAATTAGTTATAACCCAATCTCAGGAGTAGAATCTTTATATGGAGACAAAAGATATTCAGTTAGCATTTGGTCACTCCCATTATCTGACAACTTGATCTAGATCACCTTCATGTATGTATATATTTTAGTAAGTTTCAATTGTATTAGATTTCCAAAGATCCCTCAAATGGCCCTTAATTTTAGCTTTTTATCCCCAAATTTCTTCCCTCCTTTCCCTCTCCCTTACCTCTCCCTACTTGATTCTCTGGCTTCAGCCACCCCACCCCCATTCCATCCATCCATAACTATGTATTCTATGTCCTTTTCTTAAGGAGACAGACAAATCTATTCCCCCTAGTTCCTTACCTTTGTGGTTCTGCACATTGTAGTTTGTTGTCTTTTTTTTGGGGGGGGGGGTTGAGACAGGGTTTCTCTGTGTAGCCTTGGCTGTCCTGGAACTCACTCTGTAGACCAGGCTGGCCTTGAACTCAGAAATTCTCCTGCCTCTTCCTCCCAAGTGCTGGGATTAAAGGCATGTGCCACCATGCCCAGCTTGGTGTCTTTTTAAAAGATATTTATTTTACGTATATGAGGACACTCTTCAGACACACCAGAAGAGGGTATCAGATCATCAGAAGATGGTTGTGAACCACCATGTGGTTGCTAGGAATTGAACTCAGGACCTCTGGAAGAGCAGTAAGTGGTCTTAACTGCCGAGCCATCTCTACTAGTTTGGTGTCTTAGTTACAGGTTTTATTGCTGCAAAAATCCACCATGACTGAAAAAGGAAGTTGGGGAGGAAAGGATTTACTTGGCTTATACTTCCACATTGCTGTTCATTATTGAAGAAAGTAGGTCACGACCAGAATTGGAGGCAGGAGCTGACACAGAAGCCTTGGAGGAATGCTGTTTACTGGCTTGCTTCACATGGCTTGCTCAACCTGCTTTCTTATAGAACCCAGGACCACTAGGCCAGGGATGGCATCACCCACAATGGGCCCATCCACCCTTGATCACTAATTAAGAAAATGCCTTACAGCTGGATCTCATAGAGGTATTTCCTCAACTGAGAATCCTTCCTCTCTGATAATTCTAGTTTGTGTCAAGTTGATGCACAAAACCAGCCAGTAAATTTGGTTATCATTGATATAACAGCTAATATCCACATGTAAGTGAATACATAACCATATTTGTGTTTCTGGGTCTGGGTTATCTCACTCAGGATGATTTTTTTTCTAGTTTCCAATTCCTGACTACTATGAATAGAGCATCAATGAACATAGCTGAGCAAGAGTCTTGGTGATAAGATGAATCATCCTTTGGGGATATGCCCAAGAGTAGTATAGCTGTATCTTGAGGGAGATCAATTCCTATCTTCCTGAGGAACCACCACACTGATTTCCATAGTAGATTTACAAGTTGACACTTCCACCAGCAATGGATCAGTGTTCCCTTTACTCCACTTTCTCAGCAACATCTTCTTAGACATTCTGACTGGTATAAGATGAAATCTCAATTTTAATTTGCATTTTTAGTGACAAAGGATGATGAACATTCTTTAAATGTTTCTCAGCCCTTTGAGTTTAATCATTTGATAATTCTCTGATTCAATATTTAGCACAGTTTTAAATTAAGTTATTTCTTTTCTTTTTAAAAAATTTTTATTTAGTGTGTGAGTGTGTGGGACCATGAAAGGCAGCCTAGTTTCTGGTTGAGCTAGGTTTAAAGCCCTGGAGACCCAGTAGATAACTCTGCAAGGGACGATAGACATTTGCCACCCTCCTAGACACCAGGCTCCTGACACAAGGCCTCAGATATCCATAATTCTGTGGCCATCAGTCATGTAGGGCAATGCCCCAAGTCCCTCTACAGGTAGAGGATGTGACCACAGATCACGTAGTCTCAAGACAGATCTCCATTTTAATGAGACACCTAAAGGTCTGAAGAGCTTAGCCAACTAAGCTCCCCTTCCCAGACACTCCTCCCTGCAAAAGGTTTTTAACCTCAGGCCCATCCTGAGAAAGTGGGGCATGGTTTCACTCATCACAACTCTCCACCATGAAAATAAATGCCTTAAAACCATGGACAGTCTCTTCTCATTAGGACCCTTCGTGAGGAACAATGAAGCAGGTCTTTCTCTAATCTCCTGCAGGAGGCCTCTCTGCACTCCTAGCCACTGACTCTACCAAGCCAAGCTGCCCGAGCAAGCCAAGGACTCTCTCATCCTCGAAGGACCAAGCCAGAGCTCTCCTCACCCTCTTTTCCCTTCAACACCTTCAACGCCAGCCTTAGGGTTCCCATTCCGTTCTCCTTCTCAGCTCTTCCATGGCATTCAGCGGTATCTGGGATGTCCAAGAGTAAGAATCTGACATCTTCGGCCTTTGTGTGGGCTGGAACCCCCGAGCCAACTCTGGCAGTTCCGCGGGGATCTCAGACTGAACTTCTCCATCCCTGGAGCAGGGTCCTGCAACTTCTCACAGCCCAATGCCTGCCTGGCACCTGTGGGGTGCACACATTTAAAACTTCCCATGTCCTACCTCGCCCAGAGGCTTGAGCCCTGGGCAGGACATGGACCACCTTTTAACCCACATGAGTGTGCTGATGCATATATATCTGCAGCCATACATCCTGTGGTTGCAAGAAATTGAACTCAGGACCCCTGGAAGAACAGCCAGTGCTCTTAACCACTGAGCCATCTCTCCAGCCCCTGTTATGTGTTTTCTTTATATCTACTTGTTTGAGTTCTTTATTTATATTGGATATTAGCCCTCTATCAGTTATGGAATTGGTAAAAAAAAAACTTTTCCCATTTTGTAGGCTGGCTACAACTTTGTCTGAATAATGATATTCTTTGCCATACAGAAATTTCTTAGTTTCATGAGGTCTCATTTAATTGTTGATCTTAGTGCCTGTTAAAGGCATTCTGTTCAGAAAGCCTTCTCTTATGACAATGAGTTCAAAGTAATTTCCCCCACTCTTTATTCTATCAGGTTTAGTCTATCTGGTTTGATGTTGAGGTCTTTGATCCATTTAGAGTTGAGTGCTGTGCAGAGTGATTAAATATAGACCTATTTGTATCTCCGTTCAAATATATATCTGGGTCACAGGAATGCTCTCCACTTCATGATTGTAGTTCATTCCAAATATAGTCAAATTGACAGAGAATAGCCACCACAAACCACCTCTTGTTAACTTGACACAAATCATATCTCATGTACAAATGAAAATACTAACCAGGTCATAAATACACCTAAATGATATAACTGTCCCTTGTACAACTGCAAAGGTATGGTAAATTTAGAATAGGTCAATGTTCCTTGGAAAACATTCTTTTAGTATCTCAAACTTAAATATGATAACTATTGATAAAGAAAACACAGGTATCTATACAAATGCATTCTTTTAAAAAATATGTATTTATTTGTATATATATATATATGCTATTGTTATCTATCTTCAGACACACCAGAAGAGGGCATTGGATCTCATTACAGTTGAACTCAGGACCTCTCGAAGAGTAGTTAGTGCTCTTAACCGCTAAACTACCTACCCAGCTCCAAATACATTCTTAACAAAATAAAAACAGAAGCACTCATGTCACTTGTAATCCTCATTTCTGCAACTGGTTACATGGCCTTAGATGGTATTTATTACTACCTTCCTCTCATTCCCACTCTGTATTTCTTCCACTCTCAGGAAAGCTTGACTCTTTTCCTGGAGGAATGACCCATACCTTCATTCCTGATGGGTCTGTGCCCTTTGTCATCCTGCTTGGAATAGGCTGTTGTTCACATCGACTTTAATCACAGGACATGGTAGTATTAAGAAATACTCTAAAGGATCTTCTGCATCTAGACATAAAACTTCTTACCTCCATGTTGAGAGGCAATTCAATTTCCCCATGGTAATCACCCCTCCTAACACTGTTATTCCTTTCTTAGCCTGTTGGTTTAAGGGCATTAGACGTCCAAAATGATCAGGAGGAAGTCTGAGCTTCCAGTTCAATGGAATGTTTGTTGTGACTCCTGGTAGGAACACTCACCCTTCTGGAACCAAAACTTCTACCCTAGCAAAACTTAGGTTTTGTGATAGTGAGTGGAACCATTTTCTTTCTATAACATGGTTCCTAGACCTGTGGATCCTGCCTGTTGGAGAAACTGTACAATATATTGGACATGGATTCAAAGCATATACTACATTCCGAAGAACTCTGCCCCTGCCCTCCATTCTGCTGCCACCTAATTGGTGCTGCAAGTGTGTCTACAGAAGTCATTTATTCTTTTTATCAGTCCAGCTGCTTCAGGATAATAGAGAACATGATAAAACCAGTGGATTTCATGATCATGGGCCCACTGTTGCATAGTACAGGAGTAATTGTGAATTGTACATAGGTAACACTAAGGAAGATAGTTAGCTAATACTTCTATGGTGCTTGTTTCTTTTGATTTCCTTTTATTTTCTGTATCTTTTTTTTTTCAGAGTTGCCACCACGTGCACTTTATTGAATCCACTATGGACAGATATGTGAAGGTAACATTTGCATACGCGTAGGGTAAAGGGTCGAGGCTTGAGCCTGGGGGAGGGGTGGGGAGCGGGGCAGATGTGGACCTTGGAGCACAGGGCAGCTAGAATCCAGAATGGGGTGTTCTTTGTGCAAATGACTGAAAGACTGCCACAGAAGTGGTAGAGAAAATAATGGTGCAGATAATGACCATAAGGACGCTGAAGATCAGGGAGCTGATATTCAGGCACTTGGCAGTGGAGGCATAGGCCTGGGCTCCAATCACATCGCCCACCATCTTCCTGTCCCTAGACTTCACAGAGTAGGCATAGGCAATGAAGCCCAGGCAGCAGGCGTTGAAGAAGAGTGTATTGAACAGGGACCAGACCACATGGTCAGGTACCGACACCTGACACCTCTCTGGGCATGTTGATCACGGTGGTCCTCACAACAGCTGACTTGTTGGGTTTCCCCAGCTCAGTCACCCTGTACTCCTCTTTGATTGTCTCATAGCTTGGAGGAAGTCCGGCATTGGTGGGCAAGAAGGCTTGAGAATTATGGCTCATGATACTGACTCTGGAACAATCGCCCGGTCTGAAGGATGGCTGCTGCTATCCTGGTTCTGTAGACCCGCCTATTTTCTGTATCTTAATTCTTAGGGATTTCCCACATTATGGAGGAGCTTTTGAACGGCAGAAACTGATAAAATTGAAAACTTTTAGTAAATTTTTGATGCTTCTAGAACCATCCCATACCTGGTGATTTACTTCGTTGTGATCACTTTTTAAAAAGTCTACCAGTATGTACTGGAGTGTGGTTAAGAGAATTTGCTGCTCTTTCAGAGGACCCTGGTTTAATTCCTAGCACCCACATGGTTCACAACCATCTGAAACTCCAGTTCTAAGGGATCTGGTTCTACGGGGTTTTCTGGCTTCCAAAGGTACCTGCATGCATATGATACATATGCATCTACTTAAAGCACACACACAAACATAAAATAGTTAATTCTTCTTTTAAATTTTGTTCTTGCTAGTACAATACTACTGGCAATCTCACCCTACACCCTTGGAAAAAAGGTGATCTTCCTGCCTGAGTATACTTTTTAGCTCTACAGATGCCTTCTGCACAGAAGGGTGAATTTGAAGACCTCTAAGTAGCCTTTACATCCATGTTTATGTATATACAGAAGGTATATGATATATTTGAAGTCTTACTATTTATTACTTTTTAAACAGCAATGGAATTTTTAGTGAAGGTTGTATAGAATCAAAAAAGCAAAATATAATCCATTTCAGTCCTATAAACATAAGAAGAGTGTACTGGCTAGTTTTGTGTCAACTTGACACAGCTGGAGTTATTACAGAGAAAGGAGCTTCAGTTGAGGAAATGCCTCCATGAGATCCAACTGTAAGGCATTTTCTCAATTAGTGATCAAGGGGGAAAGGCCCCTTGTGGGTGGGATCATCCCTGGGCTGGTAGTCTTGGTTCTATAAGAGAGCAGGCTGAGCAAGCCAAGAGACAACCAGGCAGTAATATACATCCCTCCATTGGCCTCTGCATCAGCTCTTGCTTTCTGACCTGCTTGAGTTCCAGTCCTGACTTCCTTGGTGATGAACAGCAATGTGGAAGAGTAAGCCGAATAAACCCATTCCTCCCCAACTTGCTTCTTGGTCATGATGTTTGTGCAGGAATAGAAACCCTGACTAAGACAAATTGGCACCAGCAGAGTGGGGTATTCCTGTGACAACCTGACCATGTTTTGGGGAGGACTGTGGAAGGACTTTGGAACTTTGGGCCAGAAGATCCATTCGCTGTTAAGAACTCTGTGAAATGCTGTGTAGGAGCTTGGAAGATAATGTTGAGAACAGTGCAGAAAATGGAGGCCTGGCTTGTGAAATTTCAGAGGGAAAATTAAAGACTCTTTTCAGGGTCATTGCTATTTTGGATTGTGAAGATTCTGTGGTTCTGGTTAGCTGGGGCTAAAGAATCGACTGTGATTAACAAGATACCAGAACTACTAAAGTAAAACCTTTGCATTACTGGGACTATTGATGCTGGTTAGCTGGAGCTAAGAAATTAGTGGTGATTAAGAAGAGATCAGCATCACTGAGGTGAAATCTTCTGGGAAGTGTTTTCTGAGAGCACAGAGGCTGTGTTCCAGAGATAGCCAAGTTGTACCTTGTGCTGTGGATGGACTTAATAATGTGTAAGACTCACCCAGGTGGTACTGGTTTTGAAGGCATGAAGGGGTCATGCAGAGCAGCTGAGGCTCAGCACTGTGAAAGGCCATGGAAGGCCATTGGTGAAGGTGCAGCCTCAGTTGCAATTGACAGCCCAGGACTGAAGGGGTCATGCAGTGTTTTGGAGATGCCAGTACCATGAGATGACCACTAAGAGCAGCATCAGTGGAGTACAGGCATCTGGAGCCTAGAGGACAATGTGTGTGCTACAAAGGGCATGGCTGGAGAAGTGATCCAAGCCCTTGGAGGAGCCCAGAAGATCGTGAGTTGGATCCCAGACATCGGATGGTTGGAGATTGATTTTAGTTTTCGATTGTGACTGTGCCCTGATATTGTTCCCTCTTGAAGGAAGTTTTTTAGTGAAGCCCACAGTTAAGAGACTTTTAATTGTAAAGACTTTGGATTTTAAGAGAGATTGAAATTTTAAGAATTTGTAAAGACTGTGGGACATTTAAAGTTATTTAGATCTTGGGGATGAATAAGAAATTAAGGGTTGAGGCTTACAAGTGATGTGTTTGTGTGTCAAGTTGACAAGGGGTCAATTGTACTGGCTAGTTTTGTGTCAACTTGACACAGCTGGAGTTATCACATAGAAAGGAGCTTCAGTTGAGAAAATTCCTCCATGAGATCCAACTGTAAGGCATTTTCTCAATTAGTGATCAAGGGGGAAAGGCCCCTTGTGGGTGGGACCATCTCTGGGCTGGTAGTCTTGGTTCTATAAGAGAGCAGGCTGAGCAAGCCAAGGGAAGCCAGCCATCCCTCCATGGCCTCTGCATCAGCTCCTGCTTTCTGACCTGTTTGAGTTCCAGTCCTGACTTCCTTTGTGATGAACAGCAGTATGGAAGTGTAAGCCGAATAAACCCTTTCCTCCCCAGCTTGCTTCTTGGTCATGATGTTTGTGCAGGAATAGAAACCCTAAGACAAAGAGTATGAGTTTTATAGATGAGTATGGAGAGGTGATTCAAAAGAAAGAGAATAGGGGTGGTTGTAGAGGGAAGAGACACACTAGAAAGTGGTTTCGCACTATTCTCTGACAAAAGAAAATGTAAGAAAGTGATGAGCCCCTGGCCCTGATTCTGTCTGAAAATGCTTTAAATGAGAGAGTGGAACCAAGTAAGTAAAGTAGCAGAAGAGCAATAGGCCAGGAAGTACACAATCATGACTCACTTTCTTACATCAGGACATTGAAAGGAGGGTTAAAATATGTGGGATGGTAAGTCTGGAGTTTTCAAAATTATTAGCTTGGGCGAGGTTTTATTAGTCTTCCCCAAGCCACCCCTTTCTGTCTTTCTTTCTCCTTTTTTCCTTTCCTTACTCCCACCTCTTTCTTGGCCCATTTGTACTTGAATTGGGAACCTAAGGTGCCAGAAATTCAACAGCCATCAAGTCATCCAGAGACAGTGGCTCTTGAGTTCATCATCTCACTCACTACTACAGTGAAAACTAAAGATGCAGATACTTGTAGATGTAAGTGAAACATAAACAAGTTTTATTGAGAGAAATGAAGAGACAGTGAAAGAAACTGCCAAGAGTAGGAGGGCTTTTCAAAGAAGAAAAATCCATTGAATTTCATGTCTATTTTTTTTAAATATCCTACTCTCACCAATGGACAGTTCATGGAAACAGAAATTAAACAGAGACACATTGAAACTAATAGAAGTTATGAACCAAACGGAATTAACAGATATCTATAGAACATTTCATCCTGAAACAAAAGAATATACATTCTTCTAAGCACCTCATGGTACCTTCTTAAGGTCACAAAACAAGCCTCAACAGATACAAGAAGATTGAAATAATCCAATGTATTCTATCAGATCACCACGGAATATGGCCAGACTTCAATAACAACAAAAACAACAGAAAGCTCACATACTCATGGAAACTGAACAACACTCTATTCAATGATAACTTGGTCTAGGAAGAAATAAAGACATTCTAGAATTCAATGTTAATGAAGGCATAGCATACTCAAACTTATAGGACACAATGAAAGCAGTGCTAAGAGAAAAAATTAATAGTCTTTATAAAGAAATTGGAGAGATCCTATACTAGCAACTTAACAGCACACCTGAAATCTCTAGAACCAAAGTAAGAAAACATACCCAAGAGTAGATGGCAGGAAATAGTCAAATTAAGGGTGGAAATCAACCAATTAGAAACAAAGACAACAATACAAATAATCAACAAAACCAAGAGCTGATTCTTTGAGAAAAATCAACAAGATAGATATGCCCTTAGCCAAACCAACTAAAGGACACAAAGACAGTATTCAAATTAACAAAATCAAAAATGAAAAAGGAGACGTAAAAACAGAAACTGAGGAAATTAAAAAACAAGCAAACATCAGATCTTACTACAAAAGCCTATATGTAATAAAACTGGAAAATCTAGATGAAAGGGGTGATGACAGATACCATGTACCAAAGTTAAATCAAGATCAGGTAAACTATCTAAACAGTCCCATAACCCCTAAAGAATGAGAAGCAGTCATTAAAAATCTCCCAACCAGAAAACAAACAAACCAACAAACAAAAGCCCAGGGCCAGTTTTAGTGCAGAATTCTAACAGACCTTCAAGGAAGAGCTAGTACCAATACTCCTCAAACTATTCCACAAAATAGAAAGAGAAGGAACATTACCTAATTCATTCTATGAAGCCACAGTTTACTCTGATACCTAAACTACAAAGAGACTCAACAAAGAAAGAGAACTTCAGACCAATTTCGCTTATGAATATTGATGCAAAAATACTCAATAAAATTCTTGCAGTCAGAACATGAAAACACATCAAAACTATCATTCACCACGATCAAGTAAGCTTCATCCCAGGGATGCAAGGTTGGTTCAATATATGGAAATCTATTCACATAATCCACTATATAAACAAACTCAAAGAAAAACGTCACATGATCATCTCATCATATGCTGAAAAAGCCTTTGACAAAATACAACACCCTTTAATGTTAAAAGTCTTGGGGAGAGATCAGGAATTCATGGCTTATACCTAAACATAGTAAAGGCAATATATAGCAAATCAGTAGCCAACATCAAACTAAATGGAGAGAAACTTGAAGCAATAACAGTAAAATCTGTTTTACTGACAGACAAGGCTGCCCACTCTCTCCCTATCTATTCAATATAGTACTAGAAGTTCTAGTCAAAGCAATTAGACAACAAAAGGAGATGAAGGGGATACAAATTGGAAAGGATGATATCAAGAAATCACTATTTGTGGATGATATTATAGTATACATAAACGACCCAAAGAATCTACCAAAGAACACCTACAGCTGATAAATAACTTCAGCAATATGGCTGGATATAAAATTAACTCGAACAAATCAGTAGTCTTTCTTTATATAAATGATAAATGGGCCGAGAAAGAAATTAGGGAAACCACTACCTTCACAATAGCTAACAAATAACATAAAATATCTTGTTGCAACTCTAATCAAACAAGTTAAAAATCCCCATGACAAGAAATTCAAGTCCCTGAAGAAAGACATCAAAAAAGACCTCAGAATATGGGAAGCTCTCCCAAGCTCATGAATTATTGGGATTAACATAGTAAAAATGGCCATGTTACCAAAAGTAATCTACAGAATCAATGCAAACCCATCAAAATTCGAACATAATTTTTCACAGACATGGAAAGAGAAATTCTCATCTTCATAAGGAAAAGCCAAAAAAGCCAGGATAGTGGAAACAATTCTCAACAATAAAAGAACATCTCAGGAGGGTTGGTGTGTGTGTGTGTAACTCACCATCCCTGACCTCAAGCTGTATTACAGAGCAATTGCTATAAAAACTGCATGGTATCGGTACAGAGTCAGGCACGTAGATCAATGGAATAGAATTGAAGACCCAGAAATAAACCCACACAACTATAGACACTTGTTCTTTGACAAAAATTATCCAAAACCATACAGTGGAGAAAAAGAAAGCATCTTCAAAAAATGGTGATGGTCTAGCTGACAGGCTGCATGTAGAAGAATGCATAGTGATCCATATTTATCACCTTGTACAAAGCTTATGTCCAAGTGGATCAAGAACCTCCACATAAAAACAGATACACTGAAACTAATAGAAGAGAAAATGGGAAAGAGCCTCCAACACATTGGCACAGGGGAAATTTTCCTGAACAGAACACCAATGGCTCCGGCTCTAAGATCAGCATTTGACAAATGGGAACTGATGAAAAGCTTCTGTAAGGCAAAGAACACTGTCAATAGGACAAAGTGGCAACCTACAGATTGGAAAAAGATCTTCACTAACCCTATATCTGATAGAGGGCTAATATCCAAAATATATAAAGAACTCAAGAAGTTAGACTCCAGAGAACTAAGTAACCCTATTAAAAATGGGATACAGAAATAAACAGAGAATTTTCCACAGAGGAATCTCGAATGGCTGAGAAGCACCTAAAGAAATGTTCTACATCACTAGTCATCTGGGAAATGCAAACCAAAACAACCCTGAGATTCCGCCGCACACCAGTCAGAATGGCTAAGATAAAAAATTCAGGTGACAGCAGATGCTGGTGAGGATGTGGAGAAAGAGGAACACTCCTCCATTGCTGGTGGGATTGCAAGCTGGTACATCCACTCTGGAAATCAGTTTGGCAGTTCCTCAGAAAATTGGACATAGTTCTACCAGAAGATCCAGCAATACCACTCCTGGGTATATACCCAGAAGATGTTCCAACTTAAGGACACATGCTCCACTATATTCATAACAGTCTTATTCACAATAGCCAGAATCTGGAAACAACCCAGTTGTCCTTCAACTGAAGAATGGATACAGAAAATGTGGTTCATTTACACAATGGAATACTATTCAGTTATTAAAAATGAGGACACCAAGAATTTTACAGGCAAATAGATGAAACTAGAAAATATACTGAGTGAGTTAACTGTCTTAGGGTTTTACTGCTGTGAACAGACACCATGACCAAAGCAACTCTTTTTTTTGTTGTTTTGTTTTTCGAGACAGGGTTTCTCTGTGTATCCCTGGCTGTCCTGGAACTCACTCTGTAGACCAGGCTGGCCTCGAACTCAGAAATCCTCCTGCCTCTGCCTCCCGAGTGCTGGGATTAAAGGCGTGCGCCAGCCACCACGCCTGGCTCCAAAGCAACTCTTAAAAAGAACATTTAATTGGGGTTTTCTTACAGATTCAGAGGTTCAGTCAATTATCAAGGCAGGAGCATGGCAGAATCCAGGCTGGTATGGTGCAGGAGGAGCTGAGAGTTCTATATCTTCATCTGGAGGCTGCTAGCAGAATACTGGCTTCCAGGCAGCTAGTATGAGGGTCTTAAGCCCACGTCCACTGTGATGCACCTACTCCAACAAGGTCACACCTTCTAATAATGCCACTCCCTGGGCCAAGCATATACAAACCATTACCATAACCCAGACCCTAAAGGATATGCATGGTATGTACTCACTGAGAAGTGGATATTAGCCAAAAAGTTCAGAATATCCATAATACAACTCACAGACCTTTGGAAGTTTAACAAGCGGGATGGCCGAGTGAGGATGCTTCAATCCCATTTAGATGGGGAAACAAAATAATTATGAGGCAGAGTCAGGGAAGCACCTGGGTAGGGGAGTTGGAGGGGAAAGAGGGGAGCAGGATCACATATGAGGGGAGACAGAAGAGAAAGCCAGAGGGCCAGGAGAATGAATGGAAATATGCAGCAGTGTGTGGTTGGGGGCCTGGGGAAACCTTTAGAAAGTCACAGAGACCTGGGTTGTGAGAGGCTCCGAGGACTCAGTGGGGATGACCTTAGCCAAAATGCCCAACAATGTGGAGATGGAAACTGAGTTGACCACTTCCAGTAGATAGACATGGCCTCCAGTGGAGGGATGGGGCCACCACCCATCTTAATAGTTTTTGACCCAGAATCATTCCTGCCTACGTGAAATACAGGGACAAAAATGGAGCAGAGACCAAAGGAAAGGCCATCCAGTGACTGGCCCAACATGGGATCCATACCATGAGTAGGCACCAAACACTGACATTATTACTCAGGCATTGTTGTACTTGCAGACAGGAGCCTAGCATGGTTGTCCACTGAGAGGCCCTACCAGCAGCTGACTGAGACAGATGTAGATACCTACAACTAAGCATTGAACTGAGGTCAGAACCCCATATGGAAGAGTTAGGAGAAGGATTGAAGGAGCTGAAGTGGATTCCAACCCCATAGGAAGAACAACAGTGTAAACTAACCTGGACGCCTCAGAGCTCCAGAGCTCCCAGAGACTAAGCCATCAACCAAAGAGCATACACAAGGTGGTCCCATAGCCCCCGGCACATAAGGAGCAGAGAACTGCCAGAAGAGGAGGTTGTGTCCCCTGGAACTGAAGTGAATAGCCATACGTGGGCTGGAAATTAAATCTGTGTCTTCTGCTAAAGTAGTTAAGTGCTCTTAACTGCTGAGCCATTTCTACAGCCCCCAATTTTACTGTTTTAGCCCTAGTCTTCCTTTGGAGCCTAACATGTACTCCATTCTAATATTTATGATCAATGTGTAGTTCTCACCATGGGACCTTTGCCCTTATTAGCTACAGTAAGTTGGCTGATGACTTAATTCCAACCTTTAGACTGATATCAGAGAGTTCCAGGAGTGTGTGCTGTAGGTTGGGCCCTCCGTTTAGGTGGCAACCCCAAGAGGAGGGGCTGGTGTTAGAATTGGTTGTCAGGGATTTTTCTAAATCATCTAGAGACAAGCATTATTAAGAGTCAGTTTAGAGTCTATAACAAAATAACATAAACTGAGTTGCTAGTAAGTAGCAAAATTTACTTCTCAGAGTTGTGATGTTTGGGAAGTCCAAATTTAATTTTGGCACAGCAAATGTCTAGTGAGGACCATCTCTGTAATTTGTAGATGGAACTCTTTGTGCTAATGTCTCACAGGGTAGATACAAAGCTCTTCAGCTCCTTATTCTCATTTATGATGACTGTTTTTCATGATTGTATTGACACCCAAGGACTGAAGATTCCCAAACCATCATATGCAGCATTACATTTCAACCATATAGAAGCATTTAATCTATAGTGCAGAGCTATTTCCATCAGGCATTATGTCACATAGAGAAAGACACAGTCTTAAACTGTGAGGTTTCCACATAGTCCTGGAGATGTTACTCAGGGGTAGAATACTTTCCTAACTATGCAACACTCTGGAACCCATTACCACACATTTCCCCCACCCCCACCCCCAAATTTAAAACTACTTCAGGGACTAGGAATATAGTTCTCTGGTGAAATATTTACCTAGTATGCACAGAATCGAGTTTGACCACAACTCTAAAAATAAAAATTAAAAAATATATTTCCAGGGGCTTAAGAGCTGATTCAGCGGATGAGAGCTCTCCCAGAGGACCCAAGTTCTATTCTCAGCATCCACATGGTAGCTCATAACTGTCTATAACTCCCATCCCAGGGAATCCAAGGCCCTCTTCTGGCCTCCTTAGGCACCAGGTACACAAGTAGTACACAGGCATTATATGGAGGCAAAACACCCATACACATAAAATAAAAATTTAATGACCAAGCTCATTGGTAGAACACTTGACTAGAACACAAGATACTCAAGGTTTAAGCCTCAGCAATGAAAAAAAAAAGTTAAGTAAATAATGCCAAATTGGGCCTTTTATTGAGAGCTAATTCAAGGAAACAGCAGTTCAGAATATCCATCCAAAAATTTTGTTCTAGATTTGTATGTGCATGTAGAATATGATTCCCATTTAATTGAACACATCTAAATAAGATACACTAAATGAAGAAAATGATATACCAGATGAATTTTGTTCCCCGACATGCAATGATAAATACAACAATAATTTGTAATGCCATGCATTTAATCATCTTTGAGATAGATAGCTCTATATTCAACACTGATTACATGTGGATATTCTGTATGTAGATCAATTTGTTTAAATCCTTAATATTGGAAGGGTTACTTATTTGTGATATTATCATGACTTATGTCACAAATAAGGACTATCTCTGAATTACTGTCTTCACTATCACACTCTTTCATAGTATCGTTGCTCACACTTTTCTCGTAAGTCTTGTACTTGTATCCTGTATCATAGAAAGGGTTATGATGTGGCTTCACTTTCATTGAACCATAAAGTTTTTCTTCATTATTCTTCTCTTCCCCTGAAAGATCACTGAGAAGAAATCCAGAATTATTGCAAACAAGGCATTTATCCTTATAATGTCGGCAAACTTTGGCTGTGGTAGGCATGGGTAACAAAGGCTTTCTTCTATTCACTGACCTTTTAACCTCATAATGTCCATGTGACAGGTTGGGTTTCTTTATTCTGCGTGGTTTGGTGGGTGTGATTTGATCATGTGAGATTAAAGAAGAAGATTGTGTGGTTTGCTTAGCTGAAGATTTCAGAACAGATAGCCAAGGCGTGGCTTGCTTATCTGAACAGGATGAATTGAAGTTAGCAAATTTACAGGCATGGTTGAGCTTATTTGACTTTTTAAGGCCACATTTGTTATATGTCTTTTCCAGGTGAGATGACTTACATAATCTTTTGGGATTTGATGACATAGTTGGCCTATTTGACTTTAATGGCCTATTTGAATATTTTGCACTGCATGATGTAGATGACTTTTCTATATTTATGCATTTTGTTGATTTTTGTGCATTAGGTGATGGTATGCATGGCTTTTCTAGACTTGAAGCCTGAATTGATTTTGCTGTATTGTTTGGTATGGGCTGTTTATCTGGACATAAGGGCGCTGATGTTTGGTCTACGTTTAATAGCAGAGGTTGAGTTTCTAGAATGTCCTCAACTATCATATCAGGTTGATACTCTGATACTTTGGATACCCAGGATGAAATAGCTTCCATATTTTCTTTGTTGAGCCTGAAATGCAGAAAACGTGGCATTTAAATAAAATGACAATTTAAAATAAAATGTACTATTACTATCATCAGAAAATATAATGCTAGCTCAGAATATGGATTCCCCCCCCATAGGAAAAGTAAACATAACTAAAATGTACAGTGTGCTGAGAGCTGAACTCGTTGTTGCACATGTATATGAATTCATGATAAATAACCTTCCTTAAAGAGTATTTTTACTATTTCAAAGACACTAGGTATTTATTGTCCATGTATAGATGGACACAAAGTTGTCAATAATAATAAAGACATGATGCGTGCATACACACACACAAACACACACACACACACATTACTTAGATGTAAAATAAATGAAATTTGCTAGGAAAATAGATGGATTTCTACATGAGTAATTCAAGATAAAAATGACAAATGTCACTTGTTGTCTCTTATATGAGGATTCTAGCCTTAGTACTGTATATCTAGTGAAATATCTGTGCAACCCAAGAAACAAATAGCCAGTGTGTATGTGTGTGTGTGTGTGTACACCTTAGGAAGGGAGGATAGTAGAATAAAGGTAAAAAGAAATTAGTGGAGGATAATACTGTGAGTGGAAATGTTTAGACAGAGACAGAGGGCAGGTTGTGTGAGAATTGAAGAGATGACTATGTGGGATGTAGAAAGATTAACTGGAATAAAGGGAGTATAAAGAAACCATTCGGAAAGCTAGATATGCCCACCTACGCAATAACAGCTTGACTGTTGAGGGAGTGGGGGCAAACTGTTCTCTGAATGGATTCTAGATTCTCTGTATGGGGGATGAGAAGGAGACCAGTAAGACTGACTAAGGACCCAGGTAGGAGGAGGTAGTAGGTCCACAGGATGAATGTACTTTTGATGGTTAATTAAACTGACATAATAGCAAACTGCTTTCTTAATACCTACGAGTATGAATACCTATGTGTATACCCACAGACAAAGGCAGATTCAGCCTCAAAGGAGCCTCTCCTTACACTGAACAGTGGAGAATGAAGAAAATAAGTGATAGATGTGAGTCTAGTCCCATGAGAGTTCCTTATAGCACCCCTTCTAAGAATAAGGGAGTGTTGTGAAAGAGGTGGCCGGAAGTATATAAGAACTGGACAATAAGACAAAGGGCTAAATTGAAAGGCCATTTCCTAGACTCAATGCAACTGTAACTCACATCAACTATAGTTACCTGCACCAAAACTATGCCAAACATCCCAGCTCATTGTCCATCTAGCCTCAGGTTATCCTACAACAATTTATCTCAATCTAAGTTGGTCCCCTTGATTGATCTCTGATACGTGAATATCGACAAAGGTGGAGATCCTCAGCTTTTATATATTCCCAATTTTATCCAAAAGTACTCAGAGTGGACATGGTGCCCATCTTTGTAAATGAGTTATGGGTCTCAACTCTTAAGGGGAAAATGTTTGGTAGTTAAGAACATATTAGTGGGCTAGGAGGCCATTGAAAATGACCCTTTCTTTTCATCATCTTCCAAAATTTCCTATACTTTCCTCATCCAAAATTTCCTACACTTCTCCGTGAGTCTCTGGATGAGGATACAGCCTCTGTAAGCCCGAGATACTTACAAAAAATGACAACTATTCCCTGTTTTCACTTGTATAGTCAAAACAAGCTAAGCTATGTTACCCACAGCCATTCCATTCATGTAAAGCTACATGTTGATGGAACAGTGTCAAATTTGGAAACTAATATAATCAGATTTCCAGAATGAAAGTAACTTACTTCTCTAGATTCCTGTCTTCCTCTCTCTATCAAGATCTAGTAAGGAAACAGCCCTGAAAGATGTTTATCAATCACCTAACATCCTTTAAATAGCTTACTGGGCATGACCAACTGTGAGTTGTAAATGATTATTTGGTGACTTTTCTTTTCTTTCTTTTGTGGAGACAGGAGTATCTCTTTGTAGCTGTAGCCACCCTGGAACTCACTATGTAGATCAGGTTGACCTCAAACTCATAGAGATCTACCTCCCTTTGACTCCCAAGTGCTAGGATTGAACATGTGTGCCATCATACCTGACTAAACAAACAAACAAACAAACAAAACACAATCATCCTCTCTACTATTTTCTGTCCCACAGCTATCCCAGATTGTAAGCAGTAAGCTCTTAGTATTTTAATTTAAAAAAGAATTTAGTTTATAAATATTAATGTTTTACTTGCAAGTAAGTCTTTGTACCATGTCTGTGCTTGGTGCCTGTGGGGGCCAGAAGAGGGTAATGCAGCCCCTAGTTATGGAGTTACAGGAGGTTATGAGCTGTTATGTTAAGTGCTGAGAATCAAGCTCAGGACCTCTCGTAGAGCAGCCAGTTCTCTTAACTGCTGAGCCATCTCTCCAACCCATGGGATTTTATTCTTACAACAGAGATTTCTTATGAAGAATGCTCCTCTCCCAAATAAAAGCCTGTATTATTGGGGCTGGAGATGTCCCTTAGTGATTAAGAGTACTTGTAGTTCTTGTGGAGAACCTGGATTTAGTTAACAAAACCCACACTGTGGCTCACAAATAGCTGTAACTCCAGTTCTAAGGGATTTAATACTCTCTTTTGGCCTCTTTGGGCACTGCATGCACACGATGCATGTATGTATAAGCAGACAAACACTCATACATATAAAATATTTTTTAAGCATGCACTATTTTTGAGTTGCTTGTCCCCTTGTCTGTCTTTCATCTTCATGGATCTTTCACTTAAAACCCATGTAAAAAGATGTGTATGGTAGCATATGCATGTATCCCACATGCATCGAGAGAGGTAGAGGCAGGAAGATTGCTAGGGCTTCCTGCCTGTGAGCCTACCTCTAGATTGAGTGACACACCTTGTCTCAATGCAATAAAGCATAAATTAATTGATCAGGACACACCTAAAATCTTCCTCTGGTTTCTATATGTGAGCACAACCTGTGCACCTATACCATACCCCTACACCCACCCACATACATACACAGGTTTTTAAATTAAGTGCATAAAACTTACCCTCCTGGTGGCTGGACCTCCTCAACCATACAATTGTAATGGAGTAGACAGAAACAGGTAAAGGTGAAGGCTATGATCATAATTCCAACTATAAAACCAAGAAGTCGTTTTCTAAAATCATCCAATTTTGGTCCTCTCAATTTAGTAGTTTTAACTGCAAAAAGATTGTATCATTACAACCTGTGTTAGGTAAATGAGTTTACTTCCATTTTGAAATTGGCTTTTCAAATCTCTTTCTCAACAAGACAGGGTTTCTCTGTATAACCCTGGCTGTCCTGGAACTCACTTTGTAGACCAGGCTGGCCTTGAACTCAGAAATCTGCCTGCCTCTGCCTCCCAAGTGCTTGGATTAAAGGCATGTGCCACCACGCCTGGCTATTCTCAAAGATTTTTATTTATTTATTTTTTTTACACAGAGAAACCCTGTCTTGAAAAACCAAAAACTTGTTAACTTTATGTATATGAGTGTTTGCCTAATGGGTATGAGTATTTGCTTGTATGTATTTATGTTCAACATATGTCTGTGTGTCTGGAACCTGAAAGAAGTTAGAAGACAGTGTCAAATACTTTGAAACCAGAGTTATAATTGCTTGTAAACCAAATGAGTGCCAGGAACTAAACCAGATCTTCTGTGACAGCAACAAGAGTTCTTAACCACTGAGCCATCTTTCTAGGTCTTCAGTGATTTTTTTAAAATAAGGTATTTATTTCATTTACATTTCCAGTGCTATCTCAAAAGTCCCACACACACTCCCCCACCAAC
>NC_000086.7:60441087-60442840 GCF_000001635.26 Mus musculus
AGTGTATGCAATGGTGTCAGCATTTGGAAGCTGATTATGGGATGGTCTTCAGTGATTTTTTTAATCTTAAAAAGTTTCTGCAGGAATACACATCTACCCCAACACTGCAAGTATCTAGGACCAGCAGGACCCAGGAATTGAGGAACTCTGCCTGACTAGTGGCACGGGTTCCAACTCCAGACAGTCCCACAACACCCAGAGGAAGATCCTCTGACAGCCAATCTAACATGCCCAGGATCAGGGATGCAATGAGCAGACCTTGAGCGCTAACTCCACAGCCAGTCCCACAACATCCAGAAGAAGCTCCACTCCCAGGTGCACTAACATGCCCAGTACCACAGGATCACAGGATTCCAGGATCTTGGTCATACCAGGATCTCAGATTCCCAGAGGCAGCTTGACACCCAGGAGCTCTGACACACCCAGGATCTCAGGATCCCAGAATCCCAGAATCCCAGGATCACAGAGGCAACTGAACTCTGAGGAATTCTGACACAACCAGGATCACAGGAAGGACAGGCTCTAGTCAGATATATCAAGGGCAAGTAGTACTAGAGATAATCAGATGGCAGGAGGAAAGCTTAAGAACATAAACAACAGAAAACAAGATTACTTGGCATCATCAGAACCCAATTCTCCCACAATAGCAAGTCCTGGATATACTATCACACTGGAAAAGCATGATTCGGATCTAAAATCACTTCTCATGATAATGATAGAGTACTTTAAGAAGGTCATAAATAACTCCCTTAAAGAAATACAGGAGAACACAGGTAAACAGTTGGAAGCTCTTAAAGAGAAAACATAAAAATCCCTTAAAGAATTATAGGAAATACAATCAAACAGGTGAAGAAAATGAACAAAACCATCTAAAATCTAAAACTGAAAACAGAAACAATAAAGACATTACAAAGGGAGACAACCCTGGAGTTAGAAAACCTAAGAAAGAGATCAGGAGTCATAGATGCAAGCATCACCAACAGAATACAAGAGATAGAGGAGAGAATATCAGGTGCAGAAGATAACATAGAAAACATTGACACAACAGTCAAAGAAAATGCAGAAAGCAAAAAGCTCCTAACCCAAAACATCCAGGAAATCCAGGACATAATGAGGAGTACAAAACCTAAGGATAACAGGTATAGAAGAGAGTGAAGATTCCCAACTTAAAGGTCCAGTAAATATCTTCAACAAAATTATAGAAGAAAACTTCCCTAACCTAAAGAAAGAGATGCCCATGAACATACAAGAAGTCTACAGAACTCCAAATAGACTGGACCAGAAAAGAAATCCCTCCAGACACATAATAATAAGATCAACAAATGCACTAAATAAAGATAGAATATTAAAAGCAGTAAGGGAAAAAGGTCAAGTAACATATAAAGGCAGGACTATTAGAATTACACCAGACTTTTCACCAGAGACTATGAAAGCCAGAAGATCCTGGACAGATGTTATACAGACACTAAGAGAACATAAATGCCAGTCCAGGCTACTATACCCAGCAAAACTCTCACTTACCATAGAACAGAGAATACAAGCTATTTCAAGAAAAAGCAAAATTTATACAATGTCTTTCTACAAATCTAACCATAAAAAGGATAATAGATGGAAAACACCAACACAAGGAGGGAAAATACACCCTAGAAAAAGCAAGAAATTAATCTTTCAACAAACCTAAAAGAAGATAGTCACACAAACATAATTCCACTTCTAACAACAAAAATAACAGGAAGTAACAATCACTTTTCCT
>NC_000086.7:60445845-60447578 GCF_000001635.26 Mus musculus
GTCCAAATATTGCA
Source organism: Mus musculus (assembly GCF_000001635.26). NCBI lineage: Eukaryota > Metazoa > Chordata > Mammalia > Rodentia > Muridae > Mus > Mus musculus. The sequence goes on from NC_000086.7 coordinate 60,445,860, forward strand.
TGCCCTTCTTTAATCCTCTTCGTCATCATGAGAACTGATTTTACATCTGAATCTTGCTTTTCCAGTGCAATTGTATGTCCAGGACTAGTTTTGGTGGGATAACTCTGTTCTGATGATGCTAAGTAACCTTGGTTTCTTGTTTCTTATGTTCTTATGCTTGCCTCTTGCCATCTGATTATCTCCAGTGCTACCTGCCCTCACTCTATCTGACTGGAGCCTGTCCTTCCTGTGATCCTGGTTGTTTCAGAACTCCTCGGAGTTCAGCTGTTTCTGGGATCCTGGGATCCTGTGACCCTGAGATCCTGAGCGTGCCAGAGCTCCTGGGAGTCAAGCTGCCTCTGGGAACCTGAGATCCTGGTGTGACCAAGCTCCTGGGATCCAGGAATCCTGTGGTCCTGGGTGTGTTAGAGCACCTGGGAGTGGAGCTTCTTCTGGGTGTTGTGGGACTGGCTGCAGAGTTTGCGCCGGAGATCTGCTCAGGGCACTGGCCCAGACCAGAAAGGTGTAATTGTGTTCTTTATGTTTATAACTTTCACATAGAACTGAAAATATTAGCTATTGTACTTACTATTATTCTTAAAGACCTCATAATAGTAGACCAACTATAATAGTATATTTCTTAATCTAGCGTTCTTAATAATATAATAAATAATAGATAATACTTTTTAAATTTTAAGCTTAGTCACATACCTGTGGTATTGGTAGTAGTATCAGTAGACGATTCATTAGTATGGCTTCTCTCTAAACAATTAATTGTCCAAATGGACAAGAATAGGACATAAATATGAACCTTCATGGCCAGAATGTGGCCAAAATGTTTCTTTGGCTAAGGTTACTGCTGTACCTTATTTGCTTCAGGCTGTTCTTGGGGTTTGTGACATCACAATCAGTTTGCATCAGACCCTGACAACATCATCTCACTGTGGCAAAGCATCAAGTTTTGGCACGGATCTTATCAAGTGACTTTTCAAAGTTTATATTTTTATGTTTAAGAATGTTTTGCCTGCATGTGTATCTGTGCACCACACTTGAACATACAATCACACCAGAAAAGCAAGATTCAGATCTAAAATCACTTCTCATGATGATGATAGAGGACTTAAAGAAGGACATGCAATCTTTTAGACATTGTACACACAGGGACAAGAAGAGGGTGTCAGATCCCCTGGAACTGGAGAGACAGCTTTTAGCTACCATGTTGGTGCTACAAATTGAATCTAGATTCCCTACAAAAGTAGCCAGTGCTCTTAATATCTGGAGTCATTGTCTCAGCCCTCACGTGACTTTTAACCATTTTTTTAAAATAAAACCATCTGTCTAATTGAAATCAAGATTAAAGGATTATTTTTCCAAGACAGGGTTTCTCTGTGTAGCCCTTGTCATCTTAGAGCTTACTCTGTAGACCAGGATGGCCTCAAGCTCAAGAGATCCTCTTGCCTCTACCTTCTGAGTTCTGGGGTTAAATGTGTATGCCAGTACCATCAGGCAGGTTAACGGGTTAGAATCATAGATGGTATAGTGGTTTAAATGAGAATGACTACCACAGGTATATATGTTTGAATACTTGGTTCCTAGTTGGAGGAATGATTAGGAGGAATGACCTTTTTGGAGTTGTGTCACTGAGAGTGGACTTTGAGGTTTCAAAAGCCCATAGCATTATCAGTGAGTTAGCGCTCTCTCTCTCTCTCTCTCTCTCTCTCTCTCTCTCTGTGAATAACC